>NC_091551.1:52747290-52770398 GCF_042767895.1 Penaeus vannamei
TCTCTGTCTCTGTCTCGTTGTTCTCTCTCCTCTCTCTCTCTGCCCTGTCTCCTTTTTCTCTTTTCCTCTCCTCTCTGTGCTGTCTCTGTCTCATCTCCTTTTCTCTTTCCTCTCTGTCTCTGTCTCGTTGTTCTCTCTCTCCTCTCTCTCTCTCTAACTCCCCTTATCTCCCCATCTCCTCCTTTTCTCCGAGAACTCATTTGCAAACAGTCAGTCCGTCTGTCTGTCTCTGTCTCTATCTACCTCTCGTCATCACTCCCTATCATCTTCCCTTCCCTCTATCTCTCCTATTTCCCTTCCTCTCCCTCTTTCTCTCCGACCCCCCCCTCCTCCCCCTCGCAAACAGACCGACTGCCCGGCCGAATGGTATAATCGTGCTATTGTCAATCAACCTCGCAGCGACTTGCAAGATTGCGTAAGTCTGAGGCCTTTTCAGAGACTGACTGCGTTGTCCACTTGACGCCGGTGTGGGTTACTGATCTTCTTCTTCTCCTCCTCCTTCTTGTTCTTGTTGTTGTTCTTGTTGTTGTTCTTGTTGTTGTTGTTGTTGTTGTTGTTGTTGTTGTTGTTGTGCTTCTGCTTCTGCTTCTGCTTCTGCTTCTGCTTCTGCTTCTGCTTCTGCTTCTGCTTCTGCTTCTGCTTCTGCTTCTGCTTCTCCTTCTCCTTCTCCTTCTCCTTCTCCTTCTCCTTCTCCTTCTCCTTCTCCTTCTCCTCCTTCTCCTCCTCCTCCTCCTCCTCCTCCCACTCATTCTCCTCACTCTTTACTGCTGCTGCTACTACTACTACTACTTCTCTCCTTTCCTCTCCTACCCTCCTTCTTTCCTCCTCCTAATTTCTCTCCTCCTCCTAATTTCTTTCTCTCCTCCTCCTTCCTTCCTTCCTTCTTCCCTCTTTCCTCCTCCTCCTAATCACTTACATTCTTTATTAAGCAAACACGCAAAAAGTCTAGACTTTCTTAGTACACAATTTTATCTAGCCACTGTATGCTCTAATTAAAGCAAACAGACAAAAGAAAATTATAGACTTTCTTCGCATGAAAAATATCTACTCACTTCGTGTTCTAATTTTCAAAAGCTCGAGACTTGTTTTTATATTTTTTATTGTCTTTTAATCTTGGCCATTCCCTCTTCACGCCAATCATCTTCACTGTATCTGTCAACACATTATCATCTTCCACGTATGTGCTGAATATATTTGCTGTCAGGATCATACGTCACTGACACCCCTCCCCCCCAAAAAAAAAAAAAAATGAAGAAAAAAAATGAGAGGGGGATATTTTAGGGTCAATGACTCATTTAACTGACTCAGGGGACAACTCATTAACTGACTCGGTTGGGTCGCGTCTGGCACACTCACTGACCTTCTAGCCCGACCCCCCTCCCCCCCCCCCTCCTCTCTCCTCGCCTTTCATACATCAACAGACAGTCACAGGAGACACATATACACATACACGACCACTCTCGCCTTCCACGCTCTCTCCCTCTCGCTTACTCGTTTTCTTTCGCTCTCACACTCTCTCGTTCTCTCCCACTCGCTTTCTTTCGCTCTCACACTCTCTCGTTCTCTCCCTCTCGCTTACTCTCGCTCTCACACTCTCTCGTTCTCTTCCATTCATTTTCTTTCGCTCTCACACTCTCTCGTTCTCTCCCACTCGCTTTCTTTCGCTCTCACACTCTCTCGTTCTCTCCCACTCGCTTTCTTTCGCTCTCACACTCACTCGGTCTTGCACTCTCACTCAGGGAATGTGTGTGGGTTTATGCTGGACGTTTAATAAAACATTTCGTCACTCGCTCAACAACGAGTGCAAAACACTATAAACATATCATTTGTTGTTAAATAGTGCACTGCTGCTTATCGTAAGTGAACATATTGTTTTTGTGTGGGTGTTTACCATGTGTACTTGATTGAGACCTCGTTCTATTTTCGGCGTCAAATATATCTATTCAAATTTTCGCGTTTAAAATCAATTTCAATTCAAATATTTTCCTCGTTTCTGCTTAGCTGAAAATTTCCCACTTGGAAAATAATCTTTTGTCCGTTAGAGAAAAAAATAAACAAGCAAACACGTATAAAAATGAAGAGGACGCACACACAAAATTATTCCAAAAGAGATTCGTTTTAATATGATAAAATCGGACTCTATTCCCAACCAGGATATGGTTAGTATACAGTATACGGACATGCAAGCTACACCATATATCAACATTCGCACAGTACATCACACACCATTATATTAACAACGTAGCGTTTAGTATAGCAACAATATAGCATTATATAAGGTTCGCATATACAAACTAGCTTATACGCAACACAAGGTTTTCATTCATATCGTGGTTTCTATAACTGTACAATCTATAGCACTAAGGCTTCCACAGTAAACCATAGCCTGTGAAAATGGTTGTTTACATTCGGGATCCCTTCGCCAGCCGTCCATCTTCGTAAAACCGCTGCCACCAAACCACAGCAGGCGACGTCACTTCACTGGTATCTCGAAGCCTAGATATCACTCGGTGCTGGTAATGGCACCGCTGCTGTATTCGCTGTCCTACTTGAACCGTGTGTATTTTCTTGGTCCTGTCGCTACCACTGGGAATATTCTCTTACTAATGCAAGTTTCGTGAAAAGTCGTCACTCCTGGCTCTACTTTCCCCCTTTACTCTCTGCACTCTAAGACTTCCCCTTCTTCATCCCTACACACCCACCCTCTTTACTCCTCCCGTGTCATTCCCTCCCACCCTGGGCACTCCTCACCCCCCCCCCCCTCGTGTGAACCTCCCATATCCTTCCGGCACCCACCCGACACCTCCCATATACCCCCAACCCCCCTGTCTACCCTGAGCACTCCCCCTCCACCCATCCCACACCTCCCATAACCTCCCCTCACACCCACGCCTCCCATATCCTTTCCCCTGCGCCCACCCCACTTTCGGCCTCCTCACCCACCCACCCCCACCCCCTCCCATGCGCCCCCCAACCCCACTCCCATATCCTTCCCTCCGCCCAGCCCACTTTCGGCACTCCTCACCCACACTCCACCCCCAACCCCCACTCCCCATAGTCCTTCCTCTCCCCGCCCACCGCCTCCTGAGAGAACTCCTCACCCTCTCGCCTCTGCCACTCGCTCCTTCCCATCTCAGTTACGTCACTCGTTCAACTCCGCATGACCTTGGGGCGCGTCCTACAGGGTCATTTTCATCTCTATGTAAGGGTTGCAAATGGGTCTCCCGTGATTGGTCCCCCTCGGCTTGGGATGAAGCGGCTGTGGTTCTGTTTGTCTACTGATTTTTCTTTCTGTTTTTTTTCTTTCTTGTTCCCCCCCGTCGACTATTTTTTTTTCTCTTCTGTTTTGCTTACTCATTCCCTTCCCCCTTCTTCGTTGTCTCTCCATTTCCTTCATTCTTTTTCTTTATCTCTCCCATATTCCTCTATCATTCCTCTCGCTCTTCTTCTTGTCCTTTCTTCTAGTGTTTACTCTGTTTAGCGTCAGTTCTCCTTTCTACTTCCGATGTTTGATCAGCTGATGAGACCGACATTCCGCTATTATGAAATCGTACTCATAAGTGCGTAAGGAGAAGAGAGAAGGAGAGAGGGGGAAAAGAGAGGAGAGAGAGAGGAGAGAGAGAGAGAGGGAGAAAGGAAAGGAAAGGAGAGGTTGAGGGAGATAAGAGGGGAGGGAAAGAGAGGAGAGGAGAGGGAGAGGGAGAGGAGAAGAGATATAGGATGAGGGAGAGAGGATATAGAGGGGAGAGATAGAGAGGGAGAGAGAGGAGAGAGGGAGAGAGGGAGAGAGAGATATGGAGAGAGGGAGAGAGAGAGAGAGAGAGAGAGGGTATAGAGAGAGAGAGAGAGAGAGAGAGAGAGAGAGAGAGAGAGAGAGAGAGAGAGAGAGAGAGAGAGAGAGAGAGAGAGAGAAAGTGTGGGGTTAAGCCTTGTAAATCGGACAGTTGACACATCCAATGGACTCGCTTCAAAATTCCATTTCATTAAAGACTTAACTGTGTTTTGAGTTCACAATTATAACAACAATAACATGTCTTATTATAAGCATTTTAATATATATGTAGAGTGCACTACACCCGGCTCTTGCGCACTACATTAAGATTAATAAAACAACTTTGGATAACTGACGTATAGTATTATTAAATAACTAACGTATATTATTAGAATTACGCAAACTGATATTATCTAAATGAAATATACCATTACATTACTTCAGATATATATATTTTTTTTAATGTAATACTCGACACTTCAACTTAATATCCCTGTCTAAATATCTTTTCTCAATTATTTACGTCAGTAGTTCTGCAATGAGTATCGTCAATTTTTATATGGTATTTCTTCCTTATTCATCACTTATCTCATTATCGTCCTTCTCTATTCGTTACCTCATTGTTATACTTTCCATTGCTTATATCGTTATCATCCCTTTCTCTTGCTTATCTCAATATAATTTTTTACTATTCCTTATCTCATTATCATCCTTTTCTATAATTTATCTCATTAATATACTTTTTACATTGCTTATCTCGTTATCATCCTTTTCTATTACGTATCTCATCATCTTTTTCAGTTGTTCATTTCCTTATCATCCTTTTCAATTGTTTATCTCCTTGTCAACTTTTTAAATCTGTCTCATTATCATTCTTTTTCAATTCCTTATCTCATTATCATCCTTTCCTACTGCTCATTTCATCATCATCCCTTTCCATTACTCCTCTCATTATCAAATTGAGTACTCCTTCCCTTCTCGAAACAAGTGAAGATCGCGTGATGGATTCCGAGAATTTTCTTAACGATGCGACGCGATTTAAATTTCCCGCCGTCTGGCTTTCCGCTTTTCCCGCCTTTTCGTCTCGTCACAACAACCAGCGGAAGACTATTATTTTTTCCGTCATTTCGCGAATAAGACGTTGGGTTTGGCGTGATTCTGAGAAATATGTTTATTTATTTTTTGTTTACTTTTATGCCGAGAATAGAATATCTATTTTTGGGGTCATTCCGTTACTCAGAGAATAAAATGTCTATGTTTACGTCATTCCTGGAATAACATGTTTGTTCTTTGGATAAACAAACGCCTTTTTGGACATAATTTCGCTAACAAACGTATATTCTTACGGTAGTCAAGATAGATAGATAGATAGATAGAGAGAGAGAGAGAGAGAGAGAGAGAGAGAGAGAGAGAGAGAGAGAGAGAGAGAGAGAGAAGAGAGAGAGAGAGAGAGAGAGAGAGAAAGGAAAAAAAAAAAAAGCTGATCAAACCAACATCATACTTTGGGTCGAGAACTTTGCACTAGGAGTGAGATACAGATCTTACGTTTATGGGAGAACGGGTTGCTGCAGCCTTGCAACATCCCCCTCCTGCAACACGGAGAGTAGGGTAGCGAGGGAAGGGGGGGGGGGATTGGGCAAGAGAAAGGGGACTTGCCTCTACCTCCCCCCCCCCCTCCAACACACCAACAGCTGTATTTCGAAAACTTTATTCAATGCCCAACCCTTTCTGTTGCATTTTTTCCTAAGATTTGCGATGCAGAGTTTCTAAAAAGTATTGTCGTCTTCCCCCTCCCCCTCCCGTCTTTAACACCCCCTCCCCTCCCCCTCCCTCCCTCCCCCTTCGGAACCGTTAAGGGATACCGAACAGTTGCCATGGTAACGACCGGTTCCCCCTGCCCCCTCCCCCCCCCCAGTCTACAACTCTCACAGGGGTACTAACGGTTCGGTACTTCCGGCCAAGTGTACATCTCTGTACACCCTAAGCCACACCCTTGTCGCGGGAAGTACTAGTGTGTGAATGAGTGGACGAGAGAGTGTGACTGCGCGCGCGCGCGTGTGTGTGTGTGTGTGTGTGTGTGTGTGTGTGTGTGTGTGTGTGTGTGTGTGTGTGTGTGTGTGTGTGTGTGTGTGTGAGTGAGTGAGTGAGTGAGTGAGTGAGTGAGTGAGTGAGTGAGTGAGTGAGTGAGTGAGTGAGTGAGTGAGTGAGTGAGCGAGCGAACGAGAGAAAATACGAATGCGTGCGTGTGTGCGTGCGTATCTCGTCGTTGTCATGCTATTTCCATCAGCAATATAACACCACGCGAGAGTAGATCGTACCCAGTTATACCCATATACTCGTATAAACCAGTTATCAGGACCTGACTTTTACCTCCGATCTCAAATGTTAATGGAAACACGATCTCCTTTGTTTCTTCTTTTTTTCCTTTTTTATAATCGGGATGACAAAAAAAAGTTTGCAGTTTGTTTATTTTCAGATCATTTGTTTCCTCAACGTAAAAAGTCCACCATTTTTGTTTACTTACCCTCATAAAAAATCACATTTCGAAAACAGGACCGCTATTTTTGTTAACCTGCTCGAAAAGCAACAACAACAACAACAACAACAAGAACGTCATATCGCGAAGACATTTCAGCTTTTAAGATCCTGTTTCGAAATCGTAGACTCAACAGACAGCCATAAAAAAAGATAGTTTAACCTCATCCCAACGTTAGGTCTGGTGTGTGCTTTAGGGCCACAAATACACGCACAGGCAGCCTTCTATGTTCCACAGGGTTCCTCTCCCACCTCGGGGTCTTTTGGGGCTATGGGGAGGGGGGGAAGGGGGGAAGGGGGAGGGGCTAGGGGGAAGGGAGGGGGGGAGAGGTGGGGGGGATGGGGAGGAGGGATAGGAGCCGGGGAGAGGAGGGAAGGATAGGGAGGAGATGAAGGTGGAGAGGGGATGGAAAGGGAAGGGGGAGAGAAGGGGAAGAGGGATAGGAGAAGGGGAAAGGGATAGGAGATGAGGAGGGGAAGGGGGATAGGAGAAGGGGGAAAGGGGATAGGAGAAGGGGAAGAGGGATAGGAGAAGGAGGGAGAGGGATAAGAGAAGGGGGAAAAGGGATAGGAGAAGGGGGAAAGGGGAAGAGGGATCGGAGAAGGGGGAAATGGGATAGAAGACAAAAGACAAACAGGAGCATGGAAGAACACAGGAGGGAAGAGGAGAAGAAGGGAACGACACAAGGAAAAAGGAAGGGCAGGGAGGACTATAAAGATCACCATCTCCAACAGATACGGCTTTATGGTTCCCCTCGGCGTGTGTGGAGACGCGAAGCCATCACACAGGCTTCAGCGTCGGGGAGGAGCGAGCGACTGACAGGTACAAGAAAGTCCCCTGAGCCTGTTTGTCTGGTTGGGACCTCCTTCTGGATGACTAACTTGGGGACAGAGTTGATGACTAAATCGAGGTAGGGCGGTTGTTTTCCATATTTCGCCTCGATCTAAGCGCAAAAGAGGGATTTATGGTGGATCGATCAAAGGATTAAAGTTTTGATTTTGCGTGGCTAAATTTATCTATCTATCTATCTATAATTTCTTATTGTGGCGATTTTCTAAAACGTATAAAGCATTCCAAAACGGATTTCAGAATGTAATCAATATTTTAAAACATAAACCTACTTCAACACGACACTTGTGCCGAGTACCGCATGCTTCAAGACATTCATTTCGACCACCAAATCACACCCCCAAAAATTACCAAACCAAAAAAAGCCTTAAGGTTCAGAATAGCACTGCGACCCAAACCCAAGCCCGCCCTCTCGCCAGCTGAACGCGCCGAAGGAATCTAAGTCAACACACGCAACATAGGATATCCACACAGGACGTCTTCCAATAACAGGGCTTACGCAACGGGCTCCTCGCAAGAAAAATGTTGACCTTCCAAGAAACCTGACCTTCGCCGGGGCCTCCGCAAACATACCCTGAGGCGACCTTATTGCTCACAACGTTTGCGACTGTGAGACACCGCTGAAGATCTACACGCGCATGCGCATAAATATACGCGAGTCTACGAGTAAACAAAACACACGCATACATAGACACCTTCATTCATTCTCTGACTGTCTGTCTGTCTTTCTGCCTCTCTCTGCCTCTCTCTCTCTCTCTCTCTCTCTCTCTCTCTCTCTCTCTCTCTCTCTCTCTCTCTCTCTCTCTCTCTCTCTCTCTCTCTCTCTCTCCCCCTCTCCCTCTCCCTCTTTCCTCATACGGAAAAAATACCATTCCATAGACACCTTCATTCATTCTCTGCGTCTATGTTTGTTTCTCTGTCTGTCTGTCTGTCTGTCTGTCTGTCTGTCTGTCTGTCTGTCTGTCTTTCTGCCTCTCTCTCTCTCTCTCTCTCTCTCTCTCTCTCTCTCTCTCTCTCTCTCTCTCTCTCTCTCTCTCTCTCTCTCTCTCTCTCTCTCTCCCCCTCATACGGAAAAATACCATTCCTCTTCTCACTGAACTCAGTAACAATTGCAGTTAAATGTCGCTGCAAAGGCGAGAAATAAGGCTAAAAAAGGCTACCCCCCCCATCCCGCCTTCCACACTGCAATATTCCTTCTCTTTTCTATTCTTCCTCCCTAATTCCCCTCCTCCTTCCCCTTCCCATCCCCTTCATCCTCCTTCCTCTTTAATTACCCTCCCCTTTTCCCCTTCCCTTTCCCATCCCCTCCCTCCTCTCTCCTCCTCTCTCTTCCCCATTCCTCTCTCATCCCCTTCCCCTCCCTCTACCTTTCTTCATCCCCTCTTCTCTCATCCCCCTCACCCTCCTACTTCCACCCTTCCTCCTCTCTAATCCCCTTCGCCTACCATATCCCCTTTCCACCTCCCCCTTCCCTTTCCCTCCACTCTTATCCCCTTCCCACTCCCTCTCATCTTCAAAAAGATGATCCCCTCCCCTCTCCCTTCTTTTCCTTCCTCCTCTCTCATCCCCCTCCCCCTCCCCTCTCCCCTTCTTCCTCCCTCCTCTCTCACCCCCACCCCTTCCCCTTCTTCCTCCCTCCTCTTCCCCTTCTTCCTCCCTCCCCTCTCCCTTCTTCCTCCCTCCCCCTTCCCCTTCTTCCTCCGCACCCCCAACCACCGCCACGCCAACCCCTTGAAGCAAACCAGGTACCTCTTATACATATATATTCAAAATCATTTCCCGGCATAAGGGCGCACTTGGTCGGTAACATGACCTGGGCTGGCCACTTCCAACCCCTAATGGAAAGGTGGAGTGCGAAGGTACACGAAGTGATAAAAGATGAGAGAAAGAGAAGGGGTTGAAGAAGCGGGGGTTGGGGGTGGAAGATGGGAGGATGGAAGGGGGAGAAAATTGAGAGAACGGGGTGAGAAGAGTGGGGGAGAAGAAGAAAGGGTTGAAGACATGAAGAGTGATGGGGAGGAAGATAAATGGAAGGATTATGAGAGAATGAGAGAAAGGGAAAGGGATAAAAAAGTGAGGGATGCAGATAACGGGAGAAAAGGAGAAAAGAGAAATAAGAAAAGGAGAGAGAGAGAGAAGAAAGAAAGAGAGAAACAATGCCCACCGACAAGGGGGCCGCAGACAGCCCCCCCAAAACGGCAGGAAACAGCGCGAAATATGTAAACAAAGTCGAGACGGCACACCTGTCCCTCCTCACGGCTGTATATATTGTTGTCTCTAGGTGCTTCGTTGCGCAAGAATCGCCCAATGCAGAACTGACGTAAGGGTGAAGATTTCGTTTCGTTGTTTCCTTGTTTCTCTGCGGTCTCTGTCTCTCGGTCTCTTTTTCTCTTCTCTTCTCTTTTCTTTTCTTTCTTTCTCTTACTCTCCTTCCTCTTAGCTTTTTCTCTTCTATTCTTTTCTCTCTCTCTGTCTTTCTCACTCTATCTCTCCCTCACTCTCGCTCCCCTTTTCTCTTTAGCTTTTTCTCTTCTCTTCTCTTCTGTGTGTGTGTGTGTGTGTGTGTGTGTGTGTGTGTGTGTGTGTGTGTGTGTGTGTGTGTGTGTGTGTGTGTGTGTGTGTGTGTGTGTGTGTGTGTGTGTGTGTGTGTCTTCAAGGTACTCATGCAAAAAGCACTGACGCAATGAGTTGAACAGCCACTGACATTATTTTCCCGTCATCGCAGATAAAAAAATACCAATACATAAATAAACAGATCAACGACTATACACAACCAAACACATCCATTTTTTTTGGTGGAAATGTCAAAAAAAAAAAATAAAACCAAGCAAATGGAAACAAATCAAGCAGAAATTTCGCACGCACAGGCAGGCAACTGAACTCTCATACCCAACGATCACTTTCACCACGACCTTGGTACCAATACCCCACTTGCTACTTTTCAAGACCCCAACGAACATGTAAAACTATCTACCTATCTATCTATCTATAAAAGCTATCGAATTTATCTATCTATCTATAAAAGCTATCGAATTATTTACCATCATCGTTACTGTTATCGCTGAAGTTATCATTGTCAGTCCTATATCCATTGCTTTATCATTGTTATCTATTTCCTTAGAGCTGTGTATTTTCACGTACTGAGCCTTGGGTATGTGGAGAAAAGTTGAATAATAATATATACTGTGTTCTGTGTTCTGCCATGTGTGATGTTTATCTTTTATACACGATAAATGATTGTTTTCTTTATCTGAAGATGATGTAGTATACGTATGACCTAGAAAGGAAAAGGCAAAAAAGGGGTGTTTTTCTATCTAATTATCTTAAGATGGAAGCTAATTTATTATGTGAAACCCAGGGAAAGAAACATAATAATAATAATAAAAATAATAATAACATCAAAAACAATAATAATAATTATTACTATAATAATAAAAAGAAAATTAAAGGGGGGATATGAAGAGATGACTGGAGTAATGAAGACGCAGAAGGAGAAGAAACAAGGAAGATAATAAGACAATTTATAAGACAATAAAAGGAATGCGTAAACAAAGAGGGCAGTAGAATAACAAATAAAATAATAAACACGACAGAACAGAAAGGTTTCCCCACGACGGCAAAATAAACAAACAAACACATACGACGCAATACGTAAAAAAAGAGAGACACCCAACCCCCGTGAATAGAAAAAAAGAAAAAAAAAGTATTTCAACATAGAAAAAAAAAATACTTTTGTCTTTTTCCTTTCGTCTTAAACTTTCCTATGACTCCTTCCTCCTCCCCGCCTCCCCCTTCTGCTTCTGCTTCTGCTTCTCCTGCTGTGGGTTTGGCAAGCGCGCAGAGCAAGAGCCCTCTGCGGCGGGCGGCTGGCTGGGGTGACGTCATGACCAGCCGGCAGCCGGACGGTGCACGTGTTGCAAAGCCCTTTAGGCGCAGTCGGCTCCGTCCTCCGCAACATTCTGCTTTCATTATGCCTCCAATCAGTAAGGTCGTCGGTCGGATTACCTGTCTGCTTCTGCGTTTGTCTGTTTGTCTGTGAATGTCTTGTTTCGTCCGTCTTATCGTCTCGGTTTATCTGTGTGTGTCTACCTGTCGGTCTGCCTGTCTGCCTTTTTCTATCTTTGGTCCTGTCTCTGTCAGTACCTTTATCTTATTTCATTTCGTGCTTTCTTTGTCTTTTTGTCTGCCTCTCTCTCTCTCTCTCTCTCTCTCTCTCTCTCTCTCTCTCTCTCTCTCTCTCTCTCTCTCTCTCTCTCTCTCTCTCTCTCTCTCTCTCTCTCTCTACATCTGAAGTAGGAAGGGGGAAGGATGAGAGAGGAAAAGATAGAGACGAAATAAGGAGACAGGGATGGACGGGCAGAGGGAGGGAGGCAAGGAGGGAGTGAAGGAAGGAGAGAGCGAGCGAGAGTGAGAGGAGGAGCAAGGATGGAGGGAGGGAGAGAGGAAGGGAAGGAGGGAGGGAAAGAGGGAGAGACGGAGAGAAAGAGAGAGAACAAAAGACAAGACAAGAAAAAAAAATAGAAAAGAGAATAAACAAGAAAGGAGAGAGAGAGAGGCCTGCAAGCAACACTTCCCTCTCCCTCTCCCTCTCTCTCTCTCTCGCTCGTGTCCTCGGTTCTGGCGTGGCAACACAGGCCCCTAACACTGTCTGGGGTGTTCACTTGCCTTCGCCATTATTTTTTTTGTGACAGACTTTTTTTCGCATTCTCCCTTTCTTTCGAGACACAATATACCGCGCATAATTAATCCCGCGAAACAGAAATAATAAAAAGAATAACGTGCGATACGTGTCATTGTGGAATATTATTTAGGAGTAAGGAGGGGAGACGAGGAGGGAGGAGGATGGGGAGGGATGGAAGGGGATAGAGAGGGATGGAGGAGATAGAGGGAGATGAGGGAGAAGATAGGAGAGAGAAGGTAGGGGAGGAATGGAAGAGGAAGAGGAGGGCGAAGACGGAGGAGGGATGGAAGACGAAGACGAGAGATGGGAGAAGAAGAAGAAAGCGAAGGCAAGGGAGGAAAGGAAGGATGGAAGATGAAGAGAAGAGATGAAAGAGGAAGAGAGGAAGGAAAGGAGGACAAGAAAGGCAGGGGAGGAATGGAAGACGAAGAGGAGAGAGATGAAAGAGGAAGAGGAGGTAGATGGGAAAAGGAAGAGGAGGACAAAGGCAGGGGAGGAATGGAAGACGAAGAGAAGAGATGAAGGGAAAAGGAAGAGGAGGACGAAGGCAGGGGATGAATGGAAGACGAAGAGGAGAGAAGGAAGAGGAAGAGGAAGAGATGGGGGAAGAGAAAGAGGAAGAGGAGGACGAAGGCAGGGGAGAGGAATGGAAGACGAAGAGAAGAGAAGAAAGAGGAAGAGGAGACAGAGAGCAGGGGACGGATGGAGGGGGGGGGGGAAGAGAAGGAAGAGGATAAAGTCAAGACATAAGAGTATGGAAGAGCGGATTTCCAAAGCGGATATTACAAGACCAGATCACGACGCCCTGGACGGCTGAGGCGGTCACGAGAAGAAGAAGAAAAAGTCAAATTTAGGGGAAGAACAGAGAAGAGGGAAGGAGAAGAAAGGTGAAACAAAGAGGGGTGGAGAGGAGGGGAGGAAGGGAGAATGGAGGGGAAGAGGAGATGGATGGAGGGGAGAGGAGAGGAAGGAAGGAGGTAGGGGAGGAAGGAGAGAAGGAGAGGGGAGAGAAAGGATGGCAGGGGAGGAGAGAAAAAGGAGGTAGGGGGAAGAAGGGAGAAGGGAGGGGAAGAGGATGAGGATGGAGGGGGAGGGAGAGAAAGAAGGGAAGGAGGTAGGGGGAGGAAGGGAGAAGGGGAGGGGAAGAGGAGGGATGGAAGGGGAGAAGGAAAAGGATGAAGGAGGAGAGAAGGAAGGAGGAAGGGAGGGAGGTGGGAGGAGAGAGAAGAGAAAGGAGAGTGAAGGAGCAAAACGTGACAAGGAAAATGAGGGAGGATAGGGAGCGAAAAGGAATGACAGGGAAGGAGGAAGAATGAGGAGACTGAAGAAAATAATAAGAGAGAGAAGAGAAGAGAAAGAGAGGCTGAGAGATAAGAACAGTGAAGGAAGAGGAAGAGAGAGAGAAAAAAAAACGCAGAGGATGACGAGAGGGAGGGAGGAAAAAATGAAAAGAAGATAGGATGACGAAGGGGAAGGGAGATAGACGAGAAGAGGCATGGAAAAAAACAAGAAAACACACACACATCCACACACACACATCCACACACACACACACACCCACACACACACACACCCCCACACACACACACATCCCCCCCCCCCACACACACACATCCCCCCCACACACACACACATCCCCCCCCCCCCACACACACACATCCCCCCCCACACACACACGCACCAAAACACCACAAAGCTTTCCGAGAGACGAGAGAAGTTGCCGGCGATGCCTCGTGCGAGAGACTGATGTTGTCTCCCCCATTTCGCCGCCGCCGCAACACGCTGCTGACATCCCCACCCGTCTCGCGTGGGGCGTGGGGCGTAGGGTGTGGGGCGTGGGGTGAGGGGGTGAGGGTGTGGGGTGGGGTGTGGGGTGTAGGGTGGACGTAGGGTGTGGGGTGAGGGGGTGGGGTGTAGGGTGTGATGTGGGGTGTAGGGTGTGATGTGGGGTGTAGGGTGGACGTAGGGTGTGGGGTGAGGGGGTGGTGTAGGGGTGATGTGGGGGTGGGGTGTAGGGTGTGATGTGGGGTGTGGGGTGTAGGGTGTGGGATGTGAAGAATGGTGTGTGGTGTGGGGGGGGCGTAGGGTATGGGTGGAGTGTAGGGTGTGGTGTGGGGTGTGGGGTGTGGGGATGGCTTGTAGGGTGTGGGATGTGAAGAGTGGTGTGTGGTGTGTGGGTGGGTGGGGTGTAGGGTGTGGGGTGGGGGTGGGGGGTTGGCTTGTAGGGTGTGGGATGTGAAGAAGTGGTGTGTGGGGGTGGGGTGTGGGGTGTAGGGTGGTGGGTGGGGTGTGGGGTGTGGGGGGGTGTAGGGTGTGGGATGTGAAGAGTGGTGTGTGGTGTGTGGGGGGTGGGGTGTAGGGTGTAGGGTGTGGGCGTGGAGTGTGGGGTGTGGGGGGTGGGGCGTAGGTATACGAAACAGCGTGTAGGGCTTCGCGTGTACAATGTATGGTGATTTGAATGGATAGATTCTGTTTCGAGGGGTATACATTCACTCTCCCTCCCTCCCTCTCTCTCTCTCTTTCTTTCCCTCTCCCCATCCTCCTTCTCCCTCCCTCCCTCTCTCCCCCTCTCCTTCTCCCTCTCCCCTCCCCTCTCTCCCTCCCTCTCCTTCTCTCTCTCCCTCTCCCCCTCTCTCTCCATCCTCCTTCTCCCTCTCTCCCTCCCTCCCTCTCCCCCTCTCTCCCCATCCTCCTCCTCCCTCTCTCGCCCAGCAAATAACAAAACGAGTAACGAGTATTCGAATAACAAGAATAACACGTCGAGAACTGTAGCACAAACACGCCCATTTGCCGAGTCACGCCCCGAGACAGCCTTCGCATCGCCCGGACAAAAGATTCGTCTAGTTCAAAAAAACGGACAGAGAAAATAAATAATGCGATAAAGATGGGAATATAATAACAGAGATGAAAAGCAATGGCAAAATAAAAAGTTGGAGGGAGGGAGAGGGAGGGAGGGAGGGAGGGAGGAAGGAAGGAAGGAAGGAAGGAAGGGAGGGAGGGAGGGAGGGAGAGGGAGAGGGAGAGGGAGAGGGCGAGGGAGAGAGAGAGAGAGAGAAAGAGATTCATAAATGAATAAATTACCAGACAGATGGAAAACAACGTCAAAAATAACATAATAAGAAAACTGAACGCAGAGAAAAAAACGGCAAAGAAAAGGAAACTATAAAGCAAAAACAAAAACAACAAAACGAAATAAAGAAGAACAAAATAAATAGAAAACGACAAAAAACAACACAACCACAAAGAGAATAATGTGAGAAAGGATACGACAAAGATTTATTGAAAACCGTGACATAGAACAACTAAGAGAGAGAAAAAGAAAGAGAAAAAAAACGTCAAAAATGTGGAAAAAGAGATAACACAAACAAGAGAAAACCATAACAAAGATAAAAAAGAAAAGAAATAAAACGCAACTAAGAGAAAACGATAACAATAAAAAGAACACGGTAAAAAAAATAACAAAAGAACACCGAAAAGAGAACAGACCTAAGAGAAAAACCATAACAAAGAAAGAAACAAGACAAAAAGAAAGAAAAAACACAGAAAAGAACAAAACCAAAAAAGAAAACCACAACAAAAAGAAAAAGAACGAACAAAAAATAAAACAGAAAAAACAAAAACCCAAAGAAAACCCGCAACAAAGGAAAAAGAAAACAGACGAAACGAGAAAGAAAAAGAAAGAAAGAAAACCTTAACAATAAAAAAGGAAAACGAAAAAAGAATCACACACAAAAAACACAACAAACAATAAAGAAAACAGACCAAACGAGAAACAAAAAGAAAGAAAACCATAAAAAAATAAATAGATACAAACAAAACATATAATAGAGAAAACAGACGAAATGAGAAAGAAAAAGAAAGAAAGAAAACCATAAAAAATAAATAGAAAAAAACAAAACATAGAATAAAGAAAACAGACGAAATGAGAAAGAAAAAGAAAGAAAAACATAAAAAAAATTAAATAGATAAAAACACAACAAAGCAAAAAGAAAACAGACGAAATGAGAAAGAAAAAGAAAGAAAGAAAACCATAAAAAAATAAATAGATAAAAACACAACAAAGCAAAAAGAAAACAGACGAAACGAGAAAGAAAAAGAAAGAAAGAAACCCATCCACGGCCGAGGCAAGGTAATGCGTCTGCCATTTCCAGTTCGCCCGAGAGGACACTGTTCGTGGAATCGCAGGGGGGGGGGAGGGAGGGAGGGGGAAAAGAGAGGGGAAGAGGGGAAGGAAGGGAGGGAGGGAGGGTGAGTAGGGGAGAAAGAGAGAAAGGGAGAGGGGGAAGGAAGGAAGGGAGGGAGGGAGGGAGGGAAAGAGGGGAAAAGAGAGGGGGAGAAGGGGGAAGGAAGGGAGGGAGGGGGAAAAGAGAGAGGGAGAGGGGGAAGGAAGGGGAGGGTGGGAGGGAGGGGGAAAAGAGAGAGGGAGGGAGGGAGAGGGGAGAGGGAGAAGAGGAGTGAGGTGAGGGAGGAGGGAAAAGAGAGAGGGAGAGGGAGGGAGTGAGGGAGGGAGGGGGAAAAGAGAGAGGGAGAGGGAGGGAGGGAGGGAGGGGAGGGAGGGAAGGAAGGGAGGGGGAGGGGGAGAGGGGGAAGCGAAGGGAGGGAGGGAAAGGGGGAGGGAGGGGGAAAAGAGAGGGGGAGAGGGGGAAGGAAGGGAGGGTGGGGGAAGGAAGGGAGGGTGGGGGAAAAGAGAGAGGAGAGAGGTGGAAGGAAGGGAGGGAGGGTGGAAGGGAGAGGGAGGGAGGGAAAGGGGGGGAAAATAGAGAGGGTGAGGGGGAAAAGAGTGGGAGAGGGTGAAGGAGGGAGAAGGGAGGGAGGAGGGAGGGAGGGAGGGAAAGAAGGGGAAAAGAGAGAGGGAGGGAGAGAGAAGGGGGAAGGGTAAAGGGTGAGGGAGGAGGAGGAAGCAGGGAGAGAGACAAGAGAGAAAGAAGAAAGAAATTGAGAGAGAGAGAGAGAGAGAGAGAGAGAGAGAGAGAGAGAGAGAGAGGAGAGAGAGAGAGAGAGAGAGAGAGAGAGAGAGAGAGAGAGAGAGAGAGAGAGACTGCCGTCGGGGATGTCTTGTCGTGTCATGCGAGCCTCCTTCCCACCGTTAGATGCTGCAATATATATATATATATATATATATATATATATATATATATATATATATATATATATATATATATTGTTTCTCGAATTTTGTTTTGTTTCGTTTTCCAATTTTATTTCTCCTATTTTCTTCTTATTCCTTTCCGCCTTCTCAAATATTCTCCATCTCTCGTTCTTCTCCTTCTTCTTCTTCTTGTCCTTGTCCTTCTCCTCCTCCTCTTCCTTCTCCGACGCTCGAGGGCGTGGGAGTGTGGGCGGAGGGGCGTGGGTGGGTGGGCGGGAGGACGAGGCAAAGGGAGGTGGGCGTGAGGGCGTGGGAGAGTGCAAGGGGAAGTGGCAATGCTGATTTAGGTGGTGTGGAGGGAGGGAGGGAGGAAGGAGAGAGGGAGGGAGGGAGGGAGGAAGGGAGAGGGAGAGAGGGAGGGAGGGAGGGAGTGGAGTGAAGGGAGGGAGAGGGAGAGAGGGAGGGAGAGAGGGAGGGAGGGAGGGAGGGGAGAGAGGGAGGGAGAAAGGAAGAGGGAGGGGGAGGGGAAAAGGAAAAGGGGGGGGGGAAGAAGAAGGGCAGTGAAGGAAAGAGAGAGAGGGGAGAAGGGGAGGGGGAGGGAGGAGAGAAGAGGGGAAACGAAGAAGGACAGTGGGGGAATAGAAGAGAGGGGAGGGGGAGGGGGAGGGCAGACAGGAACCCACTCCTGCTCCCCCACAACACTACACACACACACGTCAGTAAAGTCTCAAACCTTTCTTAGGCAACTTACACTGACCTTCTCCATCCAAATCTCTCTCGGGGGACTTCTTATGACCTCGAGTTCCTAACGCAATGCAACTTACATAAAAAAGGCAAAAATATTGATGATGGTGACATGAAAAAAAATAAATGGTACCATGTTCAACTCTCATCAATAATAATGATAATAATAACGCCGATACGATTAATCATGCTAATACTGCTAATAATGACAGCCATAACAATAATAGCAAATTCATAAATAACGACAGACTGACGAATAAAAACTCAAATCAATACTCAAGACACGCAAAAAAATAATAATAATAAAATAAATAAATAATACCATAATAATAATAAAAATAGATAAATAATAATAATCTAAAAAAAATTCCTCTACGTTGGCACATCGAGATTCCTTTCAAAAATCCCCCTAAAGGACAGCCACGCCTGCGCTCAAGGCATTTCCAGTAGGACCCTCATCCTGCTACGATAGGAATCCTGAACTTATCCTGACAGGAAGCTGCATGGTTAGCATCCTGTACACTTAGCCTGGTCGTTAATCTTTTATCCTGTTCAGAATCCTAGTTTTCCTGATTTCCAGTACTAATATTCCCTAAACAGCCTTATGCCTTCTTTTATAATTATTTTAAAGCACTTATGGTCAATATCTTTCCCTTATTTCTACTTTATACTAATACTACTTTAACACCCGCTATGCCTTTTCATCTGATTCTGCACCACTTACCCTAAACACCTTCCCCTATTTTCTACTTTACACACATACTCCCTAACCATCCCTTATGCATTCTTTATCGACCATTATTCCCCTTATCTCATCCTACCATCGCTTAAGCCTTCACCCTTCCCCTCCTTTTCCCCCATTCCACCCTCACTCCCTCATATCACACCCTCACGCTTATAAGGAACCTACTTATTCTTGGTATTTCCTATCTTTCCCCCTCTTCTCCTCTCCTCTCCTCTCCTCCTCCCCTCTTCCCCGTCCCGCCAGTGAGAAAATAAGAGAAAACAGATGGAATAAACGAGCAGGTGCAACGCAATGTGATATAAGAGAGATATTTAAACAATAAAGGACAACTATTATCCGCTACGTGAAAAGAACACGTGGGTTTACTGGGGGTGAGAGGGGGGGGGTGAGATACCCCTCGGTGAGAATAGTGAGGACGTCTAGACACTGAAGGTACAGGAAATGCCTTTGTCGCAATCGCTACCATTTACAACCATTTCTTTTTACGTAATAGAAAATTTCAAGACGACAGGTTGTTTATTATTTTATGGATATCATTCGCTACAGAACAGACAGAGTAAAAATGGGAGAAGTATAAAAAATTGTAACCCTGATGAAGATGAGTCGACATAAAACGGACGTACTTGCATGCAGAGAAATGCACGTAGGGAAAGCATGGAGGGAGGAAGGGAAAGAAAGAAAGAGGGATGGAGGGAGATAGGGGGAAAGAGGGAGGGAGATAGGGAGAGAAAAAGAGGGAGGGGGAAGGTAAGCGAGGCAGGGCGAGGAGGAAGAGAGAGAAAGGGAGAAAGAATAGAGGAAGAGAGAGAAAAGGGAGAAAGAATAGAGGAAGAGAGATAAAAAAGTACAAGGGTAAAAGAAGACACATAAAGAGAGAGAGAGAGAGAGAGAAGAGAGAGAGAGAGAGAGAGAGAGAGAGAGAGAGAGAGAGAGAGAGAGAGAGAGAAGAGAGAGAGAGAGAGAGAGAAGAGAGAGAGAGAGAGAAGGGCGAAAGGGGAAGGAAAGACATAGGGAGGGAGAGAGAGAGACAAAGGGAGAGAGAGCGTGAAGAGAGAGAGAGAGAGAGAGAGAGAGAGAGAGAGAGAGAGAGAGAGAGAGAGAGAGAGAGAGAGAGAGAGAGAGAGACAGAGAGAGAGAGAGAGAGAGAGAATGCGACAAATCGACGAGAGCCTGATTTGGGCATGAGCTGACGACCCCCTCTTCTGCCCAGACGGAAACTAGCCACACGGTAGTACACAGCGCACGTCCTCCGCTGCCTGACCTCACGCATGCACCAGGAGAGTTAAATTACCCGCTGCGCCCGCAACTTCCGCCCACTTTAACACGCGCACTTTACAAGCCGAGACTCCCCCTCTCCGCCCACCCCGCCCACCCCCGCCCCCTTCCGTATATGATAATATAATCAACGCGTTGACAAGCAGCAATGGAGTGCAATTACCCGTTAATTCAACTTAATCATCCCCGTGTTACTGCGACGCGACTTAAGGCGGCCATTAAATCCGGCTCGGATAATTACATAATTCACTGGGGTTGGAAATGATAACGAAAGCGTCGGCGAGGGCGCTGGCGACGGGAGACGGGGCAGGCCGGGAGGTCATCGGAGGTCGCGGCAGCCAATCAACGGCGAGGATTGTGAGGTTGCACGAATTTGACCAATCGGAGGTCACGAAGGGAGCACGGGTCGGCGTGTCAACATTCAAACTGGCCAATCACAGAAGATGTATGAAACGATCGACCAATAAGAAAGAGGATGAAGAACAGCCAGCCAATCAGAAACGCGGTACAGCACAACCAGTCACAAAAGCGCGAGGATCCCGACCAATCACGAACGAGGCATGGAACAACCAACCAATCAGCGGGCGAGGAAGCGTGCCTGGACATAACACCGAAGCACAAAGCGAAGCGACGCCTCGACGTGACAAGGAACAAAACAGCGAGTGCAATCTTTGCTTCCCAACATCTTTCCAGTCTTCCTTTTCTTACACTGGCATTCACATTTTCACCTCATTCCTTCTCTTTCTGCTCTTAGCGTTCTTATATACCGGATTTTTCTCTCATATCCCTCTGAATTCGTTAGTCTTTCTTTACTTCCATTTTCCAACCGGACAAATTCTATATAGGCCGAAAATCTCGGACAAAAAAGCAGAAGTAACGAAAAACACGGGTTGAGGGGGGGGGGAGGCGGGGGGCGGGGAGATGGTGTCAGGTCACAACAAGGTCAGTGGAAACACCATAACACCTGTGGGTTTAACACCGCTTTCGAACACGAATGGCGCTTCCACAGGGTTTATTCTATAGGTGTAACACGACTAACTTTCCCGACTGATTCTTTTTCGTGTGTCTGTGTGCAAGCGTAAGTGAAGTTAGACCTGGTTGCATTCACCCCAGGGAATACAGCGACTAACGACCAACTTCTTTTTACTTGACCCATTTCTCTAACAGTACACCTATAACTTCAAACGCCTATGAATCCATTTATCTGAATCTAACACATAGCACCATCGCACCAATCTCATTCCCCCAGCCTGCCACCGCCTCTGCCTCGGGGACCACCATTACACAATGTCTCTTTTCGGGCCTGACGTTCCTCTTCAACAAGATCCACGTCGCCAGCGGGTTCGCCTTTATTAATCTCGTCCTCCTGATTCTTATTCGAACACGCCATCCGCCCAAATTCCACTGGTTCTCACACGGATTCTAACACGCCTAACACATCGTTGGGCCGAGGCTTCTGACACCGCCCGGTCCACTCTCGGAGGGTCTAACAACGCCCATGCACCTGACACCACGCGCCGACGTCCGCAAACTGGTTCATGAATTCCCGGCCAGCGAATACCACATCCTGGGAACCACAGCAACAGCCCGTCGGTACTAACGCCGCAGACTGCTTGCGCCTCCTTGCCTGTTTCTTGCGGTTGCACGAGCACGAATAAGAGGCAGAGGAGGACTTTTTGCACGACCACGAATGATCTGAGGCAGAAAAGGACTTTTGAGGCGGACGGGTTGTCTTCACTCTCGATTTCGCGATCTTAATGTTTTTACTTTTCTTACTCATCACTTTTTATTATCCTTTTCCTTTCTTCTTGTCTGCTTATTATATACGTCACTCTCGATTTCAGAAAAAACACAGGATTTAGTAGCCTAGGGCACACAAGGGCGGACGCAGAAGGGGGGAGGGGAAGGAGAGGAAGGGGGAGGGGAGGGAGGAGGAAGGGGAGGGGAGGGAGAGGAAGGAGAGAGGGGAGGGAGAGGAAGGAGAGAGGGGAGGGAGAGGAAGGAGAGAGGGGAGGGGGAGGAAGGGGGAGGGGAGGGAGAGGAAGGGGGAGGGGAGGGGGAGGAAGGGGGAGGGGAAGAATCTGCAACCTGCAACTGGATTTAGTGAAGCAGCCCTCCTATTAAAACCTCGTCCTCATTCACACCTGATCAATGAACCGGTGACTCAACGGGGAGGGAGGCGAGAGGGAGAAAAAAAAATACAAAACAGATGAATTTCCTCACCGCGGTTTAACGAAAACCACACACCTGCGCCCCCTGCCAGAGGCTAAGGAAATGCATGCAAGCACTCACGCAGCCAATTTTGAGCGCACACACACACAAACAAACACACAAATAAGAACAAAACAGCCTACACAAAGCCCTTCTAACAAATACTGACCTTTCTCTTACACTCGCTCTCCCTCTCCCTCTCCCTCTCCCTCTCACTCTCCCTCTCCTTCTCCCTCTCACTCTCTCTCAAAGACAACAAATCCACGTGGTGCTGTGCTGGGAATTTTAACGCTTTGGAGGAAACAATCACACTGAACTTCCGATAAGCGAAGTTTTGTTTCTTGTTTTGGTTTCTTTATCTTAATTAAACTTTTTTCTGATTTTTTGGGGGGGTTTCTTTATTTTAAACTTTGGAAGAAACAGAGATAGAGGAGAGATAAACGGGAAAATGGGAGGTAAAAATGAAAATGAAAAGGGAGAATGGGTGAGGGAGGGAGGGAGGGAGGGAGAAAGGGGAAGGGGGAAAGGGGAAGGAGAGGGAGGGAGGGAGGGAGGGAAGGAGGGAGAGGGAGGAGAGGGAGAAGAAGAAGGAGAGGGGGAGAGAGAGGGAGAGAGAGGGAGAGAGAGAGAGAGAGAGAGAGAGAGAGAGAGAGAGAGAGAGAGAGAGAGTGAGAAAGAGAGAGAGAGAGAGAGAGAGAGAGAGAGAAAGAGAGGGAGAAAAGAAAAAAGGAAAGAGGGATGAGCAGACGAGATAAGATAAAGAGAAACGAAGCGCCAAGGACACACACACTCGCAGAACCGACTTTACATGCAGGATACCGTCTCGCACAGGATACACCGACGACCTTAACCTATTCCTATCCCCCTAACCAGCTCTCCCGACCTCCCCTGACCTGCCACATCGACCACGAACTCACAGCCACTCCGAGACAACGAACACAGACCGACAAACACCGAAAAATCACAATAGGAATCCCCAATACAACGTTAATCCCACTTTGACCATTTGACCATGAACTCAGACAGGTCGGCGACCCTCTCGTCCACGCGCACGCACTCACGCACACACATACACACTTTCCCTCTCCCCCTGTCTCCTCCTCTTGCCGCTGCGCCTCCTCCTTCTCCTCATATTTTCCTCTGTTTCTTATCATATCATCTTCCTTTCTTTTTGTTTTGACTCCATTTTTCCCCTTTTTTCCCCTT
>NC_091551.1:52773398-52778398 GCF_042767895.1 Penaeus vannamei
GAGAAAGACGAACTACACACATACACAGCTCGACGACTCCGGTCTCTGCTGCCCACGCCCTGTAAAAGCTTTTATTGTGCTCTTCCTGGGCGAGAGAGAGAGCAGGGGTGTCGGGCAAACAGGACTTACTCCATCAGACCGTCAAGGTATGCAAGCAAGCAGAAGCAGGGGAAGGAGTGGGAGAGGGAAGAAAGGATGTTGGGAGGGAGGGGAAAGGGAGAGGAGGGGTAGGAGGGAGAGCGAGTGGAAGATAGAGAGGGGAGAGATATATATATAGAGAGAGAGGAGAAAGAGATAGGGAGATAGATAGATAGAGAGATTATATATACATATATATATATATATATATATATATATATATATATAGAGAGACAGAGAGAGAGAGAGAGAGAGAGAGAGAGAGAGAGAGAGAGAGAGAGAGAGAGAGAGAGAGAGAGAGAGAGAGAGGAGAGACAGACAGAAAAGAGAGAGAGAGACAGACAAACAAAGAGAAACACAGACGAGAGCGATCGTGGAGTGAGCGAAAGGAAAGAAAAAAAAGGGCGGGCGCGGAAAGAAAGGAACGGCGGAGGAGGGAGCGAAAATGACCCTGGTGGAGAGAAGCCAATGCGCATCCCCGCACAATGCCTAGTGAGTAAGCAGAAACACTCCCTCGATCCTTCGCTGCTGTGAATGCCGGGGTTGTACAGCGTCCTGGTTGTTAGCTGGATAACTAAGCAGTTTACAATTAATGCGCGACGGATCGGCGAGGTGAATTTGGTTTGTTAATTGTCTAACTGTTCGTGCGCATAGAAAATGGATGTTTAGTCTTTACCCTTCAACCAAAGACAAAACTGAATTAAAATTCACAATGACCACTTTGCATTCCCTTTTAAGTAAATTTGTGGTTTTCATTATTCTACTTACTGAGTTAGATCACTCTTTCTCAACTTTTCAATTATGTGCTTATAGGCCTACGACTCTGGCAATCCAGCTTTTGATACAGAATCACTTCACAAAGATAATGAAAATAATCCTGTAGAGAAATAGCACCAGAAAGAAACCCTTGGATACAAACACATGGTTCACACACCAAATGTTAGAAGCGTTACAATACGATATGCACCACTCGCGTGAACGCTAATTTATGACAGCTGGCACATGTCAAATTCAATCGTTTACATAAAAAACACAACTTTCCTTGCATTTTCCACTTCAGTGTCATATCTATTTCCAAATCAGTCCTTTGTTATTTTATCCTGCCGTTTCAACACATACACAGTTATCATAATTCCGAAAATATTTATACTTTAGGCACATCTTTTCACAATTATGAATCTTTGTTCCATAAAGGATAGAAAACGCGAAGTAGTCGTTCTCACATAACTTCTTATTTCACTCTGTGGTATTTGTCACTATTGTCACCAGTATAACGCAGTTTTACAGTAAAAAATAACAGAATACAGACAAGTATTTAAGTATAAACAATCGCAGAGAAACCATCCAGCGACACTTCGCAACTCTCCTGTGATGGGGCTATTTCCCTTACAATCGACCAATTTTAAATGAGCTTTTCTCTCACCACATCATCTAATCACATGCAACAAAGATATACTTACGCCACATATGATAAAAAATAAACACCAAAAATAAAATGTATACCTTGCATCGGGACCAACGCGTGTCAGCAGGTCACACACACAATCACAAGAGCACTTCTCCAACGCACACTTCGTGGTCTATCGCATTTAAATTCCCAATCGCTTTCTTGAAAAAGGCCGATGATCCCAGCGCTATTTCACAGCCGCTGGAGAATCACTCGCACACACACACGTACACACTCCTTGCTCCACTGACGGCTGGGCAAGACTGGCTTACAGTCACTCTGAAGGACTTGAAGGATCTTGTAGGAGGAGTTTATAGAGTGACCAATTCTTTTATTTTTCGGTCATTTTCAAGCAAATCTCGTTCGGTCGATTTTTATTGTTCGTTTTGGTTCATGATCGCGCTTGCATTTATTGATAACAAAAAATCTCAATCAAAACAAGGCTTTAATGCAAGCAATGGACATTGTCATACAATAATTTAGGAGAAAATGCAACGTTGCAACCGAGCAGAACGAGTAAAAAGAAGTAAAATCCTTCTGAGACCGATGAAATGCATTTAGGAAGGATGGGGAACCGCACAACCCCAGTCGTGAAGAGTCAAAAGAGGCGCTCAAACCTATTCTCTTTCTCACGGAAATGAATATTGCTAGCAGTCAGACCGCAGACTAATAGTAAATAATTTCACTGGTGAGTGCTTGAGGAAGGGAAGGGATGGCCATTTTACAACTTTAAACTCATAGAAACCACAAGTAATATTATGGTAATTGTAATGACATGACCAAGACGCATATATGGTAATGCATTATGATGAGTATGATAATGAGTCGGGATTCCATGTCAGGTAAAATGTCATATATTTGGGGTAAATCTCTGCGGAAATACTTATATATTTCTCTTTGCAGCAGCACCATTTCATATCCAATTAGCAAGCCGTACCTATTTCAGTCATTATGTTGCTTAGTAACAAGGGTTGCAAATTAGGGCCTGGTATTCTGTAATATGGTAAAACCGATTCAGAAACACATTTATAGCAGTACTCAGACGCAATCAGCTTCAGAAGCACATTTTTGTCTTAATTAAAATAGAGTTCATTCACAAGGTTTTAAAGATTCGTTTCTCCAGTAAAATTGATTATGAAATAATTGTTGGAAATGTAAGCCTTCATGGGAAGCCTTAATATATATCATGTCAAAAATTATCACTCATTGCCCAAGACTAGAGTAAAATTTGTAATACTGGCGGGTTTTTGAAATATAAACATATCAGTGACTAATGCAAAGTAAATAAACGAGGAGGGGGTAGTGGCATAAAGTAGTAGGTCTAAATCTTCTAGCTACTCCATAAAACGTCAATGAACAAAAATTATAGTTTGAAGCATTTTGTATAGCTCATTTGGGGGTCACCTTTGATATAATAGCTTTGGGCAGGGAGGGGAGAAAAGCCCCTCTGCTCCCCCCCCTCCTCCCTCCCACGTGGTTCTGCTGCTCAAGACTATGACCTGCGGTAATTAGATACATTCGCTCGAACCCTTTTAAAACGTCATTTGTGGGTACTTGATCTCAATATTAGAAAGACTGAGAACATTTTTTCACAGCTGTATCTTTTCATAGCGGTTTGGGGGACCTTTCAAGCTGATCTGGCAGACTATGCCGCGTTGTATGACACGCACGATCGATTATCTATTTGTCTTGTAATTACAGTTTCGCTATACCATATGACGTCCGTATAGGTAATGCTTTTCTCGTACAAGAGTTTAAAACACGCACATGGGCCATTTTCATGCACGCACATACATGTTTTCGCTACTTCACTGTAATTTATTTTTGTGCGAGCCTTTCCTCTCTGTCTCTCTCTGTCTCTGTCTGTCTCTGTCTCTGTCTCTGTCTCTGTCTCTGTCTCTGTCTCTGTCTCTCTCTCTCTCACACACACACACATACACAAACACACACACACAGTAATATGGTAATAGGCATCACTACTACCTTAATGAGATAATAAATATCATATTATACACGCATACATGAACACATACACACACACACATATACATAAATGCATATGCATACATACATATACATACATACATATAAATACATACACACACACACGCACGTGCACACACACACACACACACACACACACACACACACACACACACACACACACACACACACACACACACACACACACACACACACACACACACACACACACACACAGACACACACACACAGACACACACACACACAAACACACACATACATACACAGTAATATAGTAATAGGCATCACTACTACCTTAATGAGATAATAAATATCTTCTATTTTTAGATGTGAATGAGGATGACATGAGACAAGCAATTAAAGAATCACAACTTTGACACCGCCTCCTTATAATTTCGTATTTTCGTATAAACCTTTATACTCGTTCACACAGGCACTCACAGTCACACCCACCCACCCACCAACACCTTTATGTACCTCTATTAGCTTCTACGGTATCTATAAAATCGTTTCTGTATTATCTATAAGATCGTTTCTGCCTTTATACGAAAGAGTGAATTTTCCGAGATAATGAAAGTCGTGTGTTACGCCACCCTATCCTGGACGCTTTAAATAATTTTCGTTTTCATTTTAAGCAATTTTCATTTGCATTTTAATAAAGATCCTACCCATCTTATTCTAAAGGTAATATCCATTTGTACACATTAATATTTATCGTAATCGCCATCAAATTCGCTGCTGTGTTTTTGTTGCAAGAATCTTTAATTATTCAGTACCTTCTATACAAACCAAACGTAAGTGTTAGGTAGAATTGTAACTTCATATGATGATACAATATTGTTAAAGTTTAAAATATTTTCGATATTAATGATGATGATATAATAATAATGTTAATAATAATAATATTATAATGATGGTATTATCATTAATAAAAAAATAATAACTTGGAAATAATATCAGTGAAAATAATAATAATAATAATAATAGTGGTGATAACAACAAAACAACAAAACAATAATAATAAAATAATAATAATATTAGTAGTAATAGTAGTGATACTTATAATAATAATAATAATAATAATAATAATAATAATAATAATGATGATAATGTAACCATAACAACAACAACAATAACAAAATGATGATAATAATAATAATAATTACCATTATTATTTTATTATTATTATTATTATTATTATTATTATTACTATTAATCATCATCACCAGTAGTAGTGATATAAAATCAATAACAATAGACTGTTATGGTTACAATAAATTATGCATATATTTCTTTTATGATTTTGTGGTTATATGTATATTTTTTCTAATTCAACATACGTGTTTGCTTTTTTTAGAAACTTGCATAAATTTATGTTTCATTCCCTATTTTAATTCAGTTTTATTAAATA
>NC_091551.1:52808398-52810898 GCF_042767895.1 Penaeus vannamei
TAGTATAACTTGCATGCAAAGTCTGAGCAAAACTTGTGGAAAAAACACATTACACAAATTATCGTTGTGTTATTAACTCCGCCAAGAGAGTTAAGTTTTTGTAGTTATCATTATTCCTTTATTATTATTACATCTTATTATCATATGATTATCAACATCATTATCATGAAAATCATTAACATCATCATTATCATCACATCATCATCTCAGTATTTAGGCGAGGCACTGAACTTTGCATGGCGAATTTTAGGAAAGAAACCCATGCCAGTACACCACTTGCCAGCACTTGTGGAGAGAAGTATAGCAAATTTCGCTAAACCCAATTCCAAAACTTTATGCATATACACTCCAACCTTGCAGAATATCGCAAATATCCACTGGCAAGGAGTTCCATAAAATCATCATAATCCTAAGTGTTAAATATCCTTTAGGTTCTATCCTGAGACAGAGGCTGGGTGTTGCCGGACCGGAAAACACACGCGCGCGCGCACACACACGCACACGCACACACACACACGCGCACACACACACACACACACACACACACACACACACACACACACACACACACACACACACACACACACACACACACACACACACACACACACACACGCACACACACACACACACTCGAATGCTTCCTTCTGGAATCGCCGATTTGATTATTTTTTTTCCAAATGCAGAAACAAAAGCAAAATATATAAACAAAGATGATAGTGGTAATAACGACGGCGGTGTTGCTGGACCGGAAAAGGGTCGGACGTCTGGCGCCTGCTACTGAGAAACACAAAAAATCCGATTGACGGTTATTTTCGACCAAGGGACACTGACCTTGACGCGTTCCGTTTAAATGGAGTCACGTCAATCACGAAAAGAAGTCATGTTATATATGATGTGGGTAATAAGGTGACGAAGCCTCATATTTTGAATATGTAGGGAAACCGTGTTGATTGATAGAGAACTTTGTATGTTGTATAATAGTTAGTACGGGCGTGGTAATATGCAGTGCGTTGGGATGACAGTGATTTGACTAATAAGGAACATTTGTGAGGCATTGGCATACTATGATGTTTTTTGGCACGCTGCTTTGGCATACACATTTGAATGACACACTATCTTTCAATATCTCAAGAGGGGGGCTACACCTTATCAGCTCCCGTCAAAGGCATTTAATAACTCAAGTAGCAAAAAATTCCTTAATATTAATTACTAATTGTCATATCAACAGTCCAGTATTCGACCGATGGGTTTTGAAGTGAAGTAGAAAATAAAAATAGAAATATCCCAAACATAGCACAGTGGATAACCGTCCGCAGGGTCCGGTTCCCATTCGGTCGTCAGTGGAATGCGTGTGCTGGTGTCAGTGCACGACATATGATGGCAGTACTCTCGCATATGCTGGTGTCAGTGCACGACATATGATGGCATTACTCTCGCATATGCTGGTGTCAGTGCACGGCA
Source organism: Penaeus vannamei (assembly GCF_042767895.1). Lineage (NCBI taxonomy): Eukaryota > Metazoa > Arthropoda > Malacostraca > Decapoda > Penaeidae > Penaeus > Penaeus vannamei. The sequence goes on from NC_091551.1 coordinate 52,809,863, forward strand.
TATGATGGCAGTACTCTCGCATATGCTGGTGTCAGTGCACGACATATGATGGCAGTACTCTCGCATATGCTGGTGTCAGTGCACGACATATGATGGCAGTACTCTCGCACATGCTGGTGTCAGTGCACGACATATGATGGCAGTACTCTCGCATATGCTGGTGTCAGTGCACGGCATATGATGGCAGTACTCTCGCATATGCTGGTGTCAGTGCACGACATATGATGGCAGTACTCTCGCATATGCTGGTGTCAGTGCACGACATATGATGGCAGTACTCTCGCACATGCTGGTGTCAGTGCACGACATATGATGGCAGTACTCTCGCACATGCTGGTGTCAGTGCACGACATATGATGGCAGTACTCTCGCATATGCTGGTGTCAGTGCACGACATATGATGGCAGTACTCTCGCATATGCTGGTGTCAGTGCACGACATATGATGGCAGTACTCTCGCATATGCTGGTGTCACTGCACGACATATGATGGCAGTACTCTCGCACATGCTGGTGTCAGTGCACATATGATGGCAGTGCTCTCGCATATGCTGGTGTCAGTGCACGGCATATGATGGCAGTACTCTCGCACATGCTGGTGTCAGTGCACGACATATGATGGCAGTACTCTCGCACATGCTGGTGTCAGTGCACGACATATGATGGCAGTACTCTCGCATATGCTGGTGTCAGTGCACGACATATGATGGCAGTACTCTCGCACATGCTGGTGTCAGTGCACATATGATGGCAGTGCTCTCGCATATGCTGGTGTCAGTGCACGGCATATGATGGCAGTACTCTCGCATATGCTGGTGTCAGTGCACATATGATGGCAGTGCTCTCGCATATGCTGGTGTCAGTGCACGGCATATGATGGCAGTACTCTCGCATATGCTGGTGTCAGTGCACGGCATATGATGGCAGTACTCTCGCACATGCTGGTGTCAGTGCACGACATATGATGGCAGTACTCTCGCATATGCTGGTGTCAGTGCACGACATATGATGGCAGTACTCTCGCACATGCTGGTGTC
>NC_091551.1:52815898-52828398 GCF_042767895.1 Penaeus vannamei
CCATTTTACTGAAAAAAAACACTCACTGGTAGAAGACGGTCACGCTTTATGTGACTAACTACTACCCAAAATCTAGCTATTATTTGTTTTTATTGTTCGTATTTTTTGTGATATGATCCTAAGATTATCTGGTTAAGGATATGAATGTATCTCTCTAATAAGAACTGTTTAGAGGTAAATAAAAAAGGTGTCAGGGCCTAATGTGACGAAGCTGATGATAATTGATAATTATAATTGTAATTCATACAGCGTTTGTGTGCATATGTTGCAGTCTACATTTCTTAATAGCAATCGACGTACTTTTCATGATGTATAGCGGTCTGCATACTTTTTCATAATATGTAGCAGTCTACACACATTTTCATAATTTGTAGCTTCCTAGATACTTTCTTAATAACAATCCACGTACTTTTCATAATATATAGCAGTCTACATACTTTTTAAAAATAATTCGAAGCAGTCTACATACTTTAAAAAAATAATTCGAAGCAGTCTACATACTTTGAAAAAATAATTCGAAGCAGTCTACATACTTTTTTAAAAATAATTCGAAGCAGTCTACATAATTTTTAAAAATAATTCGAAGCAGTCTACATACTTTTTCATATGTAGCATGCCAGATCCATTATCATATACTGGTTGTCATAGAGAATCATTGTTTTAAACGCCTCGGCAGTGCTACTCCGACACCCTGCAGTCAGTGTGCAGTTCTCTCCCCGGAACAGCCAAGACTCTGTTCTTCAGGAAAACAAGAAACTTCAGTCAGACAATAGCTTCTTGTTCCGAGAAAATCATATGCACGCTCTGACACACGCGACAGCCGCTTTAGCCCCGGCTTCCATCTCTCGTTTGGTTTGTTACTATATTATTTTTAGGAGCGGCTACGTAACAACAGTCTTTTTTTCATCAAGAGTAACTAAACAGAGATATAAAACACCTGCTACTACTAAAAAAAAAAAAAGACAAATGCTATCTACTTTGGTGTGGGAAACAAATTACTATTGAGCCAACAGTCGCATACTGGCTGGTGTTTTTTAATTATTATCATTATTTTACCATATCTTATAACTTACAACACCGTATGTCCCAAAGGCTGGAGCATATCGATGGGGGAGGGGGGGGGGTCTTCCGTAAGTGCACTTCCTGCCGGCAAATCAGAAGCCTATTGTGCACACACACACACACACACACACACACACACACACACACACACACACACAAAGTATGTATGTGTATGTGTATATATGAATATATGAATAAATAAATACACACACATACACACACACACACACACACACACACACACACACACACACATATATATATATATATATATATATATATATATGCATATGTATGTGAATATAAATAAAAATATATAAATATATATACATATACATATGTAATATATATGTATATACACACGAAATGTATATGAATATATATATGTAATATATATTTACACACACACACACACATATATATATATATATATATATATATATATATATATATATATATGTATATATATATATTTATATATATATACTGGGTTCACACCTCTCCCTATTCAGCCTTTATCTTTTTTCTAAATCTGTATATATATCAGTTTCTTTTCTTATACATCGGTATTATCTGTTTACATTTCATTGTCAGCTTATTTTCTTACTTCGGTCCTTAATAATCTATTCGCCAGTCTTTTGCCAGACTGTTACCTTCTTTCCATCTGCCTTTACAATATTTCCCTATGACTGCTGAGTCACCGTCTTTGCTTGGCATAATCACTTATTCGTGACTTGCCTTTACCTTGCAAGACAGCAAGCACGAACCACACGGAGGATAGAACTGTTGCCACATCATTTATTTAACATCGATTATTGGTTTTAAAGCGCATTTCGGCGGTGTTGACATTCAGGTAAATCGGAAATCTCAAAGATCTCACTGATGAAGTCTGAAAATATACATGGATTCATACATATACATATATATGTATATATATATATATATATATATATATATATATATAAATATGGACTTCAGTCATTCAGTATTCAAGATAAAATTGTATTTCTATATGAACTTTGTGTTCTGATGTGGTTATTTCTATACTAGTATCTCAAATTACGAAAATGATCTCATATATAACAAATACGATTGTATATTATACGATTAAAGATCCATTACCCTAACTAAAAGATATTGATGAAAAAAAATCTGAATATCACAGGATTTCACACAACTGAAGGACTTTCTGCGTTAACTTTTAAGGTTATCGCCTATATTTCTATGCTTTCACAAGTCCTACTCCATACTCAACCTATTTTATATCCAAAGACTTCCCTTCGCAGTGTGGTTAGTCACACACATCCGATCTGTTTACAGAGTCAAATTTCATGTAATTACACTAACCTTGGGACTACACAAGGACAGCAGTGAGTGAATACCATGAAGGGAAGCCGGTGAATTGTTGCAATACCAGAAGAAAAAAATCAATCGTGATTTATTTTTAGACGGTAGATTCCACAACCTTAAATTCATATTCTGTCTCTGTATACTGAGAAATTTTCTAACATGGCCACTCTAGTCTGTTGCCGGCACTGTAGTTCCACGTGTGTATGGCAACACTGACCGGGCCTAACAGTTGACTCCTGTGGAATTTTGTAGCCTTTATTATTTTATTAATGAAAATATATATCATGTTTAGAATTCATTATGTTATTTTATAGCTCGCATTCTCTTTGGATATAAATACAAGTAAATAAAGACAGTGAGAGAGAGAGAGAGAGAGAGAGAGAGAGAGAGAGAGAGAGAGAGAGAGAGAGAGAGAGAGAGAGAGAGAGAGAGAGAGAGAGAGAGAGAGAGAGAGAGAGAGAGAGAGAGAGAGAGAGAGAGAGAGGGGAGGGGGGAGAGGGAAAGTGAGAGAGAATGACTAGCCCTACTTTACCTATAGCATTGCGAATAGGACCAAAGAAAAGACACTCAAGAAGCCATGTCCCCAGTGCCACGGAGTATGCGGGTGGGAAGATATGGAGAGAGAAACGGAAACCGATAGCGAACAACGAAATAGGAGATAGGTTTGGCAAGGAGTTAATAATTTAAAAAAGGAGAGAAATCGAACTACAGAATATATAATGGAATAGAGATAGGGCTACTGTAAATAGGCACGAGTGGGATAATAGAAAAGAACGAGTCAGATAGAAATTCAGACAGGGTGAGGTATTTCTAGACAGAAGAGCGAGATTCATTCAGAAAGATAGGAACACGAAAAAGGCAGAGAAAGGTTGACAGACAGAAGACAGCAAGCTAGGTAGACAGAGAGGCAGAACAGAGAAATGTGAATAAACACGAGGAATAGATTGTCGGAAAAAATGACAGACATGGTGAAACAGACAGTATAAGCCACGCCCCCAAATACCCTGAGTCTGAGCGAGTAGCATATCACCACGCTGTGTTCCTCCTGTAAGACCTCTACGGACGCCTGTTGGAGCACAGCCAAAGATATCACCCTCTATGCCATACATTTCTACCAATTGACATCTATCTGATAGGGAAATTAGCGAACGTAAGTATCCATATTTCACGTTTTGAAGGCGTGACCAGCACGCTACGTTATTTCATTACTATAGTAAAAAATAGACAAAAATGTTGCGTCGGGTCATGACTGGGTGTTACATGACAACGCTGAACCTCTGAAGCTATACCGCGTGCTACAGAAATGTTCATTCACCAGTCTTTAGGCAGACGTACGGCTCTATAGTGTCTTGTGGTATTTGTGGTGGTGATTGTTATTAAGGGTTGGTTTTCTTGTTTCTTGCATATATATAATAATAACGATAAGAAAAAAATAACAGATTTGCGTTTGGGTGGCAAGTTTAAGAGAAGCGATGTTGACTGTGGAATTTTAGTAATATTTTCCCTAAGCGTGATTTTTTTCCTATTTCGCAGATAGAAGAGCCTACTGGGTGTAAGAAGACTTAAACCATCATACAGGTAAGAAGTTGTGGTATAGGATGATATTTAATTAAGTATATTTGATTATAAATAGATGGAATGAAGTAACGTACTAACAAGTGTCCGAAAGAATATGAAAGGTATACTATGATATTTAGTTTTATTGAATATTACATTTAGTATGTTTTACTTTAAATTGATCAGTGTAGTATTCTGTGTATTTGATAATCATCAAGTGGTTATATATATTTTTCTTTTTTGTGTAGTACAACATCAGTTGTAGAAAATTGGGTATAAGTTAAGAAATAATTGCTAGGCATGGGTGTGTTAATATATGCAATATATTATTAAGATATTTATCCTGTTTATCTGTATGTTCATGCATACATATGAATTATATATCAAAAAGTTACATCATGAAGATATATTGAATGGAAAATCTTGCAACTTGAGAATTGTCATTAAAGTGGTGCAATGTTTCCTGTGACCTTAGATTTAAAAAAAAGTTATTTTACTTTTGGTTTAGGTTACCAAATGTATATCTAGGTCTTTATAGAACATACCAAACCCTCTGTATATAAGAGATTTTGTAGATAATGTATTAGGTGATGACAGGGTGAGAATCATTGTTATTATAATTATATATAAGTATTTTTTTAAGCATTTCAGAACCATTAAGTTATTAATGGAAAAAAAACTCTAACAGATGTAAATTGTTGTCATTCCTTTTGGATAAACAATATTTGTAACATATTACATTGCTAGTAGCATATTCAGGATTATTAGATATGTATTTAACTTTATTTTGAAATTATCTCACTATCTTTGATATTATTGAAAAGTGAAAAAGATTTTTGGTGATTAAAGTTCAACTACTTAACGTTTCATATAGATTATCTCAAAATGAACTGCTTAAGAAAATATTAATCCTTTACATATACTTCGCAGAAAACACCATGACCAAGTCCATAGTAATTGATTTTGACAACCCGTCTGCTGTGTTCTTCTCGGGGCAGACCATAACAGGTCGCATAATTGTATCACTGAGTAATCCAATATCCTGTAGAGGTGAGTTTTCGTATTTCGTAAAAGTAATGAATTGTATTTGTGTATGGTTAAACATTATGCAGTCATGTAGATAGAATATTTGTGAATTATGAAATGAACGTAGAGATTCTTTTTAATAGTATCTGTGTGTGAAACTGTGGTATATTTTCAGTTTCACATAGCCATATGGTACAAGGTGAACTTTGCCTGTAATGGATGGATCAACTAAAAATAAGACACTTTTTATCTTTGATATTTCCTTCGCAAGTTGATGATATACTTTGGTATGCATTTACTGGAAAATCTAAAAACAATTTAAAGAAATAAAAAACTACACTTACTGATACATGAAATAGACTGCCAAGGCAAATAATATTCAGAAATGAAGAAAAGAGGTTATGGCAATGGATTTGCATCTGCCATAGACTGGTGTCAATCATCTCTCTAAGGAGCTTTTGGGTGGGGTTGTGAGTGCCCACAGGTCTGGCTGGTGTGCTGGAGATCGCCGGGGAGAGCCGGGGCAGCTCATCCGTTGGCTAAGGCCTGGTTAGGCCTTGTTGCTGCTTGCTGTGTCTTGCTCGGCTGGAGGATCATGAGTGATGAACTCAGCCTGGGTGCGGGAGCTTAAGTGGGTCTAGGCTGTGTAAGCTACCCGGGAACGAGGGGAGTCTGTGGTCCAATAGGCAAGCCGAGAGGTGTCTGTGGTGAACAAATCAGGTCTCGGTACGCGTCATCGAGAAATTGCTGATGGTGAGGGCGAGAGGACAGGCTGTGGACCTGGACCCAACCTGGGGGAAGTATGCTACGTTGCAGGTTGCAGGGGTCGGCTACAAGGTTATGTCAAATGCAGTGGAAAAATAATTCCGTGGAGATAAGGTGGGGATATGGGGCAGAGCTTCCGATAGGGAAATACACTGGTCGTGTGGGGGACTAGGGGTTAAGCTCCTGGGTTAGGAAGGTTTTTGGTTCATGCCACAATGTTTGTGAATCCTCAGGATTAATTGGGACTCAGAAGGGTGTGGTTACTTTGTAAACAGTTAACAATACTTTTATATATATCTTTTGCAAAGGAAAATAATAGAAGATTCTTGTATGTTACAATGTGAATAATTGAAACAAGAATAATAATTGCAGTGTTAGATGGCTGTGTGTAACAAAAAGTTTACCAAAAGCATTAATGGTGTTGATGTTTTTATGTGTATATTATATTTATGCAGAGTATATGAGCAAGATATTTATTTATTGTATTGATAGCTGCTATTCTCTGCTATATTTCATGCACAAAATATAAGAGACACATGATCTCCAAAGTATTAGTGCATACGGACAATTTTTTTGCATGTTCTTTTAAGTTTACAAGATATTTATTTGTGGATAAAGACATTTAGATACATTAATTGTTACAGAGGTTTATAATACATTTTTCAGGAATTGAAGTGAAATTCAAAGGATCTGGAAAAGTTCATTGGAGTGAGCAAAAAACTGTTCAGAGAGATGGCCAGAGTGAGACAGAGACAGTGCATTATAACAGTTCGGAGACGTACTACTCCAGGGAATATCGTGTATGGGGAAATGGTTAGTATTGTTATTAATTTTAGTATTTCTATTTCCAGCTCTTTCACTTTTTCACTTTTTTTTTTTTTTTTTTTTTTTTTTTTTTTTTTATCTCCTCCTCCTCTTCCCCTGCTCCTCCTCCTCCCCCTGCTCCTCCTCCACCCCCTGCTCCTGCTCCCCCTCCTCCCCCTGCTCCTCCTCCTCCTCCTGCTCCTCCCCCTCCCCTTGCCCCCCCCCCCCCCCTTGCTCCTCCCCCCCCCCTTGCTCCTCCTCCTCCCCTTGCTCCTCCTCCTCCCCTTGCTCCTCCTCCTCCCCCTGCTTCTCTTCCTCCCCCTGCTCCTCCTCCTCTCCTTGCCCCTCTTTCTCCTCATCCTCCTCATCCTCCACACTCATCTTTCATATCCTTCTCCTCCTCCTCCTCTTCCTCTTCCTCTTCCTCTTCCTCTTCCTCTTCCTCTTCCTCTTCCTCTTCCTCCTCCTCCTCCTCCTCTCCCGCCTGCTCCTCGTCCTCCTCCTCCTCCTCCTCCCCCTGCTCCTCTTCCTCCTCCTCCTCCCCTCCCCCTCCTCCTCATCATCATCTTCCTCTTCCTCCTCCTCCTTCTCCTCCTCCTCCTCCTCCTCCTCCTCCTCCTCCTCCTCCTTCTTCTCCTCCTCCTCCTCCTCCTCCTCCTCCTTACTAAAGGAACTATATTATCTGCAAGCTCATATTTGAGTACTGCCCTATCTGTCTGTCTGTTATTGTTTTTGTCTATCTATCTATCCAGTCTATCTAGCTAGCTAGCTAACTAGCTTGCTATCTGTATTTGTTTATTTAGTATTTATTTATATATTTGTTTATGAACTTGTACATATGCACCTATATACATGTATAGAAAATAAATGTATTGAAATAGGAATTTCATTGAAGTATTGATAATTTCACTAACATTTTAATTTTTTACCTATTCTAAAATCCTTTTTATGTATGCGAGTTTCTCACAAAGGCTTTCCATTTTTTTTCGCTCCCTTTAGGTGAGAAAAACGAACTTCCACCAGGAACCCATCAGTTCAATTTTTCCTTCCTTCTCCCTAATGGAATTCCATCTTCCTTTGAGTCATCCACTGGCCAAGTGCGACATTGCTGTAAGGCCAAAATGGACATTCCATGGGGCATTGACAAGAAGGCTAAAAGGCCGTATTCAGTGAACACTCTTTTGGATTTGAACAGAGACCCCCAGGCTCAAGTTAGTATTGAGAGGCTAAACACTTGGATGTGTAGGATAATGTTAAATGTCTAGATTTCTTTCAATATTGTTATTGGGATCATGTGTATCATCAACATTTTTATTGCTCTAGTAGTATACTAACTTTTAACAATATTTTGAATTCATATTGTTATTAAGTTCATCTATGATTTAAACTTTATCCATAAGACATGTGAATTTTAAACCACTCTTTTTTTCATTTTGTTATCATTTATCTATTTCCTCACCTTCCCTTTCCTCCAATCCTGTAGATGCCAATTGAGTACAATGAGCACAAGTACCTTTGCTGCTTCTGGTGTAGGAGTGGGCCTCTGTCCATGGTTGTCCGTATTCCCCGCTCAGGCTATGTGCCTGGCCAGAAGATCCTGCTCAATGCAGAGTGCTCTAACATGACCAGGAACAAAGTCTCTTACAGCAAGGCTTCTCTTAAACAGGTAGGTACGGTAATATCTTTATTTCTTTTGGATTTTCTCTTTCCGCTTACCCTCATTTATGGTAAGAATTAAACCAAAGGAAAGAAAGAAATTCTTTGTAATATTTATCAAAACATTTTATATTTCAAAGAAATAGCAATTTATTGAACAAAACCTTCCAGAAAGTGACATTTTATGCAGAGGGCCACACAAAAAGTGATAGTCGTGTGGTTGCTGAGATTAAGAGGGGTGAAATAGCAGCAGGAGAAGATGACATTTGGTCGGGCGTGGAGATGCTTGTCCCGGCCTTGCCACCCTCAAACTTGGAGTTCTGTAGAATCATTGATATTGATTATACACTGGAGGTAACATTAGCCAACTTTATCTCTACCCTCCCTTTCAGCCAAATTCCTACTCTTACTCTCTTTGCACTTGTTCATCTCAATAAGTTGTTCTTTGTATGCTACCTTTGATATTACTCTAATGTGAAGATTGCTTCATAAGTTCTTACTTGATCTTGTACACATATTGTTAACTCATGTTATTAGAGCAAGTATTTTCATGCCTGTATAGTTTACTACTATAGCACCTAATATGAAAACTTTTTATATTTCAGTTTTATTTGTCTCCAAGTGGCTGTCATGGAAACCTTTCCCACACAGCTCCCGTAATCATTGGATCGATTCCTCTTCAAGAGAATTTTGGTATATTTACTCCAGCTCCTGGTTACTGGAACCAGCCTGCAGCACCTGGATTTGCTCCACCAGGTATGCCAGGTATGCCTCCTGCACCTGGCTTTGGGGTTCCAGGGATGCCACCTCAACCCTCAGCACCAGGGTTTGTGGATCCAGGGATGCCACCTCAGCCATCTGCTCCTGGCTTTGTGGTCCCACCAGGAATGCCAGGTCAGCCAATGGCACCTGGTTTCATGCCTCCACCAGCCTACCCAGGAGGACAGCCTACAGCACCTCAAATGCACTTCGTCTTCCCAGGGATCCAGCAGTATCCCAATTTGCGTGAGTATTGATGCATATAAGATACAGTTTGGGACAATGCTCATTAGCTCTAAAATTTCTTATGCAGAACTATAAGGATTCATATTTCTTGTATATGATATTCTCTATATAGAATATAAAAGATTATATAAAGTTACATACAGTATATAGAAGTTGATATTGTCATCTTAGTTTTTGCAAATAATGTTTTATCATAACTGAAAACTAGTCATGCAATTATTCACCAAGAAGGTATTTAACTTATTGGATCTGGGTGCCTCACTGCCTGCACACTGCCCAAAATCTGAGCATTAGGCTAACTTCGAGTTGCTTATAGGCAGGGGCCACATAAATACTTGTCTTCCCTCTGCATTGTTATGATCTCTTTTTCTGCATAAGCATTTCTTGCTTTTTTGCCATTATCTAGTTTTTATATTTGTTATTTGATATTTTATATCAAGATGGTAATAGACTGTTTTCTTTGCACAGCTCCATATTTATTCTTTAGTTAGTCTATAGCTCTATGTAATAACAATGTCACATTTTATTTGCTTCATTTTTTACACTTATAATATTCAGTATTCTCATCACCTTGGCTCTCAGCCAATTTTTTTCTCGACTGCATGTTTACATTTCCCATCTCAAGACATGATTGTCACATCACCTAGATTGAAGGGTTTTATGTAGATCTGTTGCTTATATTAACCCTAAGCCACTAGGGATGGCATGTGCCTTCATGCCCACTCTGTGTTTAATTTTGTAATTATTTGGATACAAGTCCCCAATGAGCCAATTACCAGTACTACCTGTCACACCTTTTTACCCTTTTCCTAGATTTTTGAAAATATTTTCTGGTATTTAATTTTGCTGTTACTAATGTTGGTAACACTAGTAATTATGATGTCTATAATAAAAATAAGAATATTGATAGCTTTGGTAAAAAAAAAATGTAACATATGTGACTCCTGGAAAAATAAATATTGGCGGGTGTCCCGCTGGTGCAATGCTAGATCAGAGCTTGTGCTCTGATTTTGTTGCCTGTGGTGTGGGCAGGTTCTGGGCCAGTCCCGTGCGCCGATTTTGAATCCGCCCGGAAACCATTATTTTTGGCTTCACTATGTATTGGCGCTAGTGGGTTATCAAACATAACTCCCATGTAAATAAACAAGTTGGGTTTCAGGAATCACACAAGCATCCTCATACATATTGCATTGTTTTCAATAGCTGATATTAAGAAAAGAAGAAAAAAAAAAAACGTATACATATGTATATATACAGTATATGTATATATATTTTTTTATATGGTAGTAGGTTAAGGTTAACAATGTTCTTGTATTTTATTCATTAACCCCTTCAATCCAGATAATGTTACCATCATGTCATGAAAAAAATTGGCTTGAGGGACGGATTACATAAACTTGCTGTCATGTGGGTTTCAGCTGATGGCCAGGCTGATGGAAAAGAATCAGGTGCATGAACCTCCTGGAGGGTGATTAGATCCTTTGGTGTTCAGAAAGTGGCTTTTGCATTATTCTCATCAATAAACAAGTGTGGAATGTAGTGTCTGTGAGCCATGACTGGAAGAGTGCTGGCTCCAGGGAGGACACCATTTCCATGCTTAGCAACTTGTTCCTGGCTGCTGTGACTGGTGGTGCAGGTTGTATCACAGAAAATTAATTTTTATGAAAAGAATTAAAATTACACAATAAAATATTATATATTTTATTTTTTCTTGCACTGAGTTATGGACTACCTAGAGTGATCATAATGAGTCTAAACAGTCTATTACCATGTGGATAAAGCAAATCAGATGACAAATAATGACATTGGAAAATGTCAAAAAAAGAAAACAAAAAAAGAAAAAGAAAATAACATTGAAAGGGAAGTCACAGAATCTTGTCACTGCATTTCAGTCTTCGCATGTGGTGACACACCTGGTACAGTGGCTGCTCATATAAGCCTGATGCCCATATTTTGGTCCATGTGTTTGCCATGAAGCAATGGCATAAAAGTGGTTAATAAAAACAATATAGTAGTATAGATCTTCTGTAGTAGATCAAGATAGTAAACATGCGCAAAGCCTCAAAATCATGTGGAAACACACACACACACACACACACACACACAAAAAAAAAAAAAAAGTGCCTGAAGTTGCATCTTACTACATTTTCATTTATATCTAATCACAACTTTCTCTTACAGCTCCACCTTCATACAATGAGTGCATGTTTGGTCACAACAAATTCTCTGGGGATAGCAGTGACGAGGATGAAGGTTTTGCGCCTTGTTACATTTCATATAACCTTGGTGGCTCCAGTAGTGCAGGTAAGATTTTTAAAGTACTTACAGGATTTAATATTGCTATTTGTATTGATAGTTCTAACTTACACTCATTCTTCTTCCCTTCCTGTTTGGCTTTCACTACATCTCCCTATCTTTCTATTTCATTCTCCATTTCATGATTCCCTTCTGCCTCTATGTCTATATGTATCTATCCCTCTCTTTTCACTCGCCCTTCCCCTCCATCCTCCTTCTTCGTTTGTCCTTTTTCCTTCCTCCTTCTTTCTTCCTCCTCTCCCACTCACTCTGCTCCTCCCTTTCCCTGTCCCTTTCTCTTTCTCTTTCTCTTTCACTCTCCCTCTCCCTCTCCTCTGCCCTTTCACCCTCCCTATCCCTCTTCCTCTCCCACTCCCACTCCCACTCCCACTCCCACTCCCACTCCCACTCCCACACTCTCTCCCTCCTTCTCCTTCTCCTTCTCCTTCTCCCTCTCCTCTACTCTCTCCCTCATACCCCCTTCTTCTGTCTCTTTCCTCCCCCTCTCCATCACCTTATCCCTCTGCTTTCTGCCCTCCCACCTTCCTTCACATCCTCCGTCTTGCCCTTTTCTTTCCTGCTTGTTTCACCCCACTTGTCCCATTATGTGTAACATTCCAAAATGGTTCTGCAGCTGGTTTGGTCACTGGTGCTTTGGCTGGAAGTAGCGCCATGATGAAGAGAGGAAGTCGAAGCAGCAGTTCGCGCAGCTCTCATTCAAGTCATGGAGGTAGGTTGTGTTTGTTTGTTTGTATGTGTTTGCTCTGGTTTGCTTGTGTGTGTACTGGATTGATTAATTATTATTATTATTATTTTTTTTTTTTCAAATTTTTATCATCATCAGTGATAATTTTTGCACTTCTTTGTTCTATTGCTTGTATGCTTATGTTGAATTTACTTTGTCACAAGATTGCACTTAATGAAAGATAAATGAAGTATTTAAGTTCAAAGAAATTTCAAATATAAAGAGTTCGCCTAAT
>NC_091551.1:52835898-52840898 GCF_042767895.1 Penaeus vannamei
ATTTTATTTGTTGATTTACTTTGTTATTGAACCTTAAAAAGGGTATATGTTATACCTTGTTAATATTTGTATCCAGTCATGTGCTCTATTATTATGGGCTGCATCATTTTTGGATATATGTATGTAGGGAAACAATACATAATGCTCATGTATTATTTTTCATATTAGTGGTTCAAAAAAGGAAAGATGCTGGATTAGGTTAGTAGTATAAATACTTACAGGATTTACAATGATGCAAGTACCAGATTTCTGATCTTTTCCTTCTTTGAAACTTAAGCTCTAAGATTAATAATTATCTACGGATTGGTTAAGGGAGTTAACAGAAAGAGAAAAATCATGATTACAGGTTACACAAGCTCATACCCTTGGTGACCTGAACAAGTATAATGTAAGATAAAAGAAGATCATTTGAGTTTGTCTTTGCTGCTGCAATGGAAGGAATGATATATCTTTTTTTACCAATATGGTGCTATGGTCATCCCTTGTGCATGACCCATTCCAGACTTTTTAGAAAGGACCAGATACAGCCCTAGTCATCTCAGGATGTTCATAGTTGATGGCTGTGTAAGAGAAATAGAGGCATTTTATACACAGTAGCAGGCATATGAGGAGGGACATACTTTTTTTTGCAGTATGGAGGTAAAAAAAGAGCATAGTTTTCACCAATATGGAGGTGAAAACTATGGAAAAAGCAGTAGGGTTTTGTTTGCAAACACTGGACAGAGGCTCTTGATGGATTATAGAAATTCAAACCAGCTCAGTGTAAGCCTGCCATGATTTTTAATGGGAAATCAATCTGTAAGGTCCAATTTACAGAATGGTTAACAACCTGATGAGTAGATGTACAGAAAGAATTGCTTCTTGGTTATTCTTAATAGTGTATGAATTAGATGTGATAAGTCATAACTATGTTTGAATACATGAGAGAGCACATAGAGCTAGGATGGATTTCCATATATTTTTTGCATGAGAACAGTTTTTCCATTCTATACCACACTGCCATTCTCAGCTCCTGTAATGAATGCATTTCCCTTTGTTGCAGAATCTCAAATCAACTATTTCTTTCCTGCTTGTAATGATGTTCATCATATATAAAGCCAAGTTTATAATTTTGCTAACTAATAGCACACTACATTTGTTTATATATCCTGATATGCTCCAGATTTTGCATATGAATCAGGAGTTCTAATAAATAATTGTTGTCTTGAATCGCTCAGGTGTATTCACTCTATATCTTATAAACTTGTTATTCTACGTCTTATTCTTTTTTTTATGTAAAAGCCTTAAAAATTCTTGTTACTTTCATGTATGTGTTATTTGCTTTTTAATGGATTTGGAATTGGGAATATTTTTTGATAACTTCAGAAATTTTATTGGAGTTCCCTAAGTGAATACTTAAAGCGAAATTTAACTACTAATTTCTTCCTTGGACCATGTATACATTTTGTAAAAAGATGATAAAACTATGAAGATGATAGTAATTACTTCTTAAAATATTTCTGTAATTAAGTGTGACTTTTGTGATTGTAAATGAAATCACTACATTTTGATATTTTGATATACAAAGTAAGGAATATTTTTAGCATTAGATAAAGGAAGTAGGTTTACTTCAATGCTTCTATGGTTTTAAAACTGCATTCAGGTTGTTTGTACAGTATGCAGCAGCTTCAAAGAATGCATGGTTCAAAATTTATTATGCCTTGTATTCCATAACCCATTGTGCTTCCTTTTTTTTTTTTTTTTTTTTTTACAATAGTTCATGATTTTGATTGATTGCAGAAATTGGTAGACAAGGAAACTCCTTGTTACTTTTTTTTCAAGTAGAGTGATTTATATGCACGTTATGCTTATTCTAAAGCATTTTTGTACAATACAGTACTTCAGATGAATATATAAATGACTATGCATTTACTGTAGTTGTTGCTATACTCTTGTGGTATATATTTTGGGCTGTGTGTGGGTGTAACAACCTGTGATTATTAGTAAATTGACAAAGAGATACTCAGAATGTTTTTTTTTTATGATTCTACTAATTTGATTCAGGAGTCATCTGTAGAATTCATAAATTAAGAGAACCTAAAACATGCTGAATTTTACACTTAGCCTAATGTAAAAAAAAATGGAAGAACATAACTTGAGATTACTTGCATTTAATTGATCAGTCAATAATCAAGAGAATTGCCAAGTCAACATTTGAAGAGAACACACACATACAAGCAATTGCACACATATTCACACACTCATTCTCTCTCTCTGTCTCTGTCTGTCTCTGTCTCTGTCTCTGTCTCTGTCTCTGTCTCTGTCTCTGTCTCTGTCTCTGTCTCTGTCTCTGTCTCTGTCTCTGTCTCTCTCTCTCTCTCTGTCTCTGTCTCTGTCTCTGTCTCTGTCTCTGTCTCTGTCTCTGTCTCTGTCTCTGTCTCTGTCTCTGTCTCTGTCTCTGTCTCTGTCTCTGTCTCTGTCTCTGTCTCTGTCTCTGTCTCTGTCTCTGTCTCTGTCTCTGTCTTTGTCTCTGTCTCTGTCTCTGTCTCTGTCTCTGTCTCTGTCTCTGTCTCTGTCTCTGTCTCTCTCTCTCTCTCTAACTCTTTCTCTCTAACTCTATCTCTCTAACTCTATCTCTCTAACTCTATCTTTCTAACTCTATCTCTCTAACTCTATCTCTCTAACTCTATCTCTCTAACTCTATCTCTCTAACTCTATCTCTCTAACTCTATCTCTGGCTCTGGCTCTGGTTCTGTCTTTCTCTGCTTTCTTGTAATGTAGACTCTTATCCTGGCATTTGTCACAGGACCAAGTCACTTTCTAGATATTACCATGGTGTTCTCTAGTGTATGTTCAGTAAGTATTTTTCCTTGCTTTGGGGGAAATGGTATCATGAAATGGCACCATGTCACTTGTGTTTTAAGGAAGAGCAGTCAGATTGGCCTCATAATCATAATTGATTAGTTTTGATCAACATACCAATGAATAGATCACTATATAGTTAGTGGTATGACTAGTTGATTCATATGTAAGTTCAGCAAATTTGCATGCAGTTTCTTTGATAATACAAATGAAAGATAGGATTTAACATTATAACAGTCTGACATGCTTGAACAAAAGCACTTTCGTGGTATAGAATATTTTTGCATGTTCATCTGTTGTGTATTGCCTTTAGCAAGGTATAATATGCAAAGATTAGTAGTTCATTTTTAAAAAATCATGATATACAGAAAATGTTTTTAATTATGATGCTCATGTCACCACCTACAAACTTGATGTTTTTATTTCTGAAAATGAATTTTACAGTTATGTATCATCAGGAAAATTCATTTTCAGCATGGCAGGGAAAAAGATTGCAATGTTCCTGCTAACATATTTAGCATCATATTTTGTTTTGAGATTCTTAAGGTTGCTACAGATTTTTAGTAATAGAAAAATTACATGAAAGATTCTTGTACTTACCATCTTTTGATAATAAGTTTGTGTCTAGTTATGAAGAAGTCTCTTTTTATATTATTTGTATACATTTCTATACAGTTTTTCAGATTTTTTATGAGGTAGACATTTTTAAAATTGAATCCATTTATGACATGTTTATTCACATTTAGAACATTTGTTATAGATTTACTACACAATAGTATTTACTCGTAAAAGCAGAAACACAAGGGTATGTCTGCCCTGTTTTTATTGTAAAAAAAAATTGTAAATAAAATTATTATCATCAGAGTATGTGTACTATGTAGACTTGCAGCTTTGTTGTTATTGATATTATTTAATGATATTAACATTTAATGACTGATAAAGATAGGAAAAGGAACTTCTTTTTACATAATTTCTATCATTCAGAGAACAGACTATCTCCCTATTTGGTATAGTCAGTAGTAACTAGACAGTTTTCCATTAAGATTTGCTAAACATTTTTCTTTTTAAGATTTGCCAGTTTGGTCTGCATTTATTGATTTTTTTTTTTTTTTTTTAATTATTTTTTTTACATGTATGTCAGTTATTTGTCATATCAGCTCTCTCAGATGACCTAGATATTTCAGTATTCTGGTGCTTTCATATTATATTTGTTTACCATATTATTGCTATATACAATAAATTTTTTAAATAAGTATATTTTCTTATTTTACACTCTTAAACTGTACCAGGCAATACATTATTAGCACCGTGGAGTGCCGGGCAGTATTTAGTATGAAATTTAAGAGAAAAAGAGACAAATAATGCATTTATAGCTAAAGGGCAGTACATATTCAGCCATTACAATGACTTAGTAGTTCACAGCCCCAATAGCAACCATTACAGAATAACAAAATGATTGATATTTTTTTACCAAAAACAATGAAATTGTTTGGCTCGCCCGGGGACCCATCATGTGTGTAAAGGTAATCCGGTCCACAGGGCGTGGAATGGTTCAGTTTAGGAAAATTTTAACTCATTCAATGCTAAACAAGGCTGACACTGAATCAGACACATGAGTCTGGGACTCCATTTGAGACTTACTTAGTCTTTATTTACCAGTCTATTGATGTGATATGGAAGAGTGAGAGAGAGAGAGAGACCGAGGAAAAAAGAGAGACAGAAGGAACTTCGGGTGATTTCATTGGATGCAATGCTCTTGTGGTCATAGACAATACTGCAGACAGGCAATGGGTTGGTGTTCCAGCTGAAATGGTTTCCTGCAAGGTTTACCAAAAACAATTTCATTGTTTTTGGTAAAGAAAAAAAAAATATATATATTCATTTATACAAATATATATATATATATATATATATATATATATATATATATATATATGAATTATATACATATATATGTATATATATTTATATACATACATATATATTACAAATATGGACCTAATAATTTGTGTGTTTGCGTTTATATGTATGCCTATGTGGGGGGAGGGGTTGGATATGAGGGTTTGTGTGAGTGTGTAGTAGGTGTTGGACAGTGGGTACGTGTGTTCGTACCTGATTGTTATTACCTATTGTTTAAGGATGTCCACAACATTTAAAGT
>NC_091551.1:52845898-52848398 GCF_042767895.1 Penaeus vannamei
GTTTCGGTGCGGGACCTGAGCGTTTTACACGAGGCTCTGGATGTTTTCTTATTACTCGGGGTCAAGACCATACAAATGAAGTTGTATGAACTCCTATGGTTCATACTATCAGGCTCTGATGTCAGAAACTGGTTATATATATATATATATATATATATATATATATATATATATATATATATATATATATATATATATATATATATATATTCTGTATATCATTATAACGCATTGTCCATTGTCTTTTACTTTAGTCTCGTAACAGTAGAGTGTAAAGTTAATGAAGTGAACAAATGTCCTTTGTACATAAATTAATGTGCTTGGTAAGTACTTCACTGATTGCTACTTCAGGTAGATTGTAAGTGAAATCTTGTTCCACATAGAAGAAAGGTGTAGAAAAGCCTTTATTACTTAAGTCGACTTAAAATTTGATAGGTTTTTGGTCCTAAATCACTCTAAAATCTAATAACTTAAAAATAAAGGTTAAACTCGAAAGATGGCAAGACTACTCTATTCATTCTGCACTGTGCTACGGACGAGACTACTTTGGCGTCATCTCGGGCTGCAGACCCAGGGGCCGAGACGCCTCTATTCCCCTGCAGGACTCGGAAAGGAATTTTCCTATCCCGTTATTTTCACTTTCTACATGACTTCCATGGCGTGCTTATTTTTATTCATTTTGATATTATTATTATTATTATTATTATTATTATTATTATTATTATTATTATTATTATTATTATTATTATTTTTATTATTATTATTATTATCATCATTATTATTATTATTTGTCTTTTTTCTGTTATCATTATTAATGTCATTGTACTGTTATCATTTTTACTGTTATATTTATCGTTACCATAATCATCATTTTTATTGCCGTTTTTGTTGTTTTGCTCTTAATATCATCTGTGGTATTGTGACTGTCAGTATTAATTATTATATAGGCCTTTTTTCCGGTGGCAAGTGGTGTCGTACTACAGATTCCCATGACTCCGCCCCTATTTATGGGGGCGGAGTCATATATAAGCAACTGCACCTGGCTGATGAGAGTGCTGAGCACGTCTGCTCGTTTTAAAACTGGAAGAAAATGGGAAGTTCAAAGTTGATGCTGCAGTGTATGGTGCAATATTAGTATCTTTGATGATGTTAATGAGGATATTATTGCACTAAGTACTAGTTTGAAAGTATTTACGCGCGCGTGTATATGTGTTCATATATGCATATATATTATACATACAGAAATGTATATATACATACATACCTATATATATACAGTATACACACATATATATTTAAACATATGTATACACACATGCATATATATATATATATATATATATATATATATATATATATATATATATATATATATGATATATATGATATATATATATATATGCATTTATGTATGTATATGTATATATATATACATATATGCAGAAATATATTAAAAGTATACACTACTACCATATATAATAATATAGAGTTTAAGGTTTATATGCTTTCGTATTAATTAATAGGGCTACGGCCAAGAAGAGCGAGGTTCAGATTTATCTTTCGTATGTGTCCATTTTTATGTGATATGTCATGTAAGGCTTGTTACTGTTTTTCTTATATCATTTATGCTTTAATCTTGGGCAATATTCAGGCCTCCAAAAGTGTTCCATGACGAATAATATACGGGGAAGTATTTCATGTTTTATTTACAGAA
The DNA here is from genome assembly GCF_042767895.1 of Penaeus vannamei. NCBI lineage: Eukaryota > Metazoa > Arthropoda > Malacostraca > Decapoda > Penaeidae > Penaeus > Penaeus vannamei. The sequence goes on from NC_091551.1 coordinate 52,847,613, forward strand.
TGTGTTCGAATGGTCAAAAGAATAGTATGAAAATTTATATTAGGTTTTACATACTCATTTTACTTACTATGTATATATAATTGAATATGCTAACGTAAACTTATATATCCTTCTGAATGTAGTTGATATCAATCAATAAGTTGTGTCATTTTCAAAATATTTAAAGAAGTGTGACCTTCGAAACCATTGTCGATGGACGAATGAAGAAGTATGATGGGAGGCGCTTAGGGCCCGTTTATTTTCAACTGATTTCAATAGTTTTCTGTCGTTTGATTTGTAATTTGAAGATGTTGATAACTAACAACTTGTATTTATTGTTATTTCCTAATGTTACATCAGTAAACCAGTGATTTGTTAATTGATACAATTCAAAAACAAAATCAGATTCGTCAACTCGAGTACAATTCCTAGGAATGGGGTGGAGCCGCACCTGTGGCACAGCGTAGAAGCATCGGCAGCGTTGCTGTCGCGATCGGCCCGGAGAAGTGTCGCAAATGAAAAAAACGACACCCTCTAGTGTAGTTAGACAGTTTCTTGGCACCGGAAAAAAGGCCTTATATCCACCCTTATCAGAAAAGGAAAGGTCGTTAGACTTGATCGCATCCCTTCTTGTAATCGGTTCCCCTGCTCTCTCTTTACATCTCCAAAACACCAAACATTCTTTCCCAATAATTAAAAAAAGATTCATAACATGTATAACAAACACTGCTATACTTAACACCTGGGATGAGAAACATATGTAAATGAGAATTTTTTTTCTCTTATTTCAACCCCGAGCAATCACGA
>NC_091551.1:52858398-52863398 GCF_042767895.1 Penaeus vannamei
GAATCCCTTACTCTGTAAATTGTTTGTTTCCTTAGATATTAAGTACAAAATATTTATATAAATATGAATAAATGTAAACATGGTAGTATGATAAATATATGATACAATGAATAACAAAATGAAGATGTGACATGGTGAATAACATAATAAATGAATACATATATAATGTAATGTAGTAGCATAATGAATATAGGAATGAATAACAATGAATAAATTAAATGATAAATAACATGATGAATAGATATAAAATATGAATAGATATAAACATAAATAAGATATGTTTCTTAGTAAAGTAATTATGGTTTTGTCTGTCCCTTCTATTCATTTAAATGTGTAATATTCCTAAACTAGGGATTTATTTAACAAATCAAAGATTAATATGATGTTTCTTATTCATCTTTGAATTTCAGGTTCAGAGAGTCAGCTTCCACCTGGCACACACAACTTCAACTTCACCTTCGTCCTACCGCTCAATATTCCTTCCTCCTTCGAGTCTGAGACTGGCCAAGTTCGCCACCTATGTAAAGCAAAGATTGATGTTCCTTGGGGTTTCGATAAGACCAGCACTCAGCCGTACTCTGTCAACAGCCTTTATGACTTGAACACAGACCCAGTAGCAAAGGCAAGTGTTATTGGTAGCAAGTATGGTTAGTTGTTTCAGTCACCAACACAAGCCCATAAAATTATATGGTAGAAGCATATTGAAGCTAATATTGGTTGAGGTATATAATTGATGAATGATGTTCAGGAAGCTATTGATATCTTAACCATTTTGATATGGAATTATATATTCTATATTTCCCAAGAAAGTTAATTTTTACAGTTCTGTAATATTTTCACGTCTATACTTTGCCAGATATGTTATATTTAGTCCGGTATATCTTGCATACAATTTAAGTACTATTTTTGCAAGCTTTGTTGGTCTTTACACCAAATGTAGTTGATATGAGCACTGTATTTTACAAGAATCAGGTTCATATTCGTATCAGCATAGAAACTGAAGTTCTGTTCATACAGATGATGTATATAATTACCATCATAGTCATCAGCTTCATCATCATTGTCATTATCATCAATTGGCACAGCTTTTATTTGTCATTAAAGTCATTAATGTTCTCAATATCATCATCAGCATTGTTATTGTTATATCATTATCATCCTTGTCTTTATTAACTTCATTTTCATAGCCATCATTATTGCCATTGTCATTTTTACCTTCATTATCATTTCCACAGATATGTCCATCATCATCAATTCACATCATTTGGAAATCAAGAAATAACATTCTTAATCTTTCTATTTCGAAGATAAACCATAAAGTTATTTATAATAGTTTCTCCTTTTTAACCACAGCATCCTATCCAGTGTAATGAACATAAGTACCTGTGTTGCCTGTGGTGTAAGAGTGGGCCTTTGTCAATGGTTCTTCGTGTGTCTCGCTCTGGCTACGTTCCGGGAGAGAAAATTTTGATCAACGCTGAGTGCTCGAACAAGACCAATAGTGTGGTGAATTATACCGAGGCCAATATTCATCAGGTATGAGTTTATGGAATTATGTGTGGGGAAGGAATTTTACTTTTGATGAGATTTTTAGTTTTTTAGTCTTTTGTTTCTGTGGTGTGTGGATGTGTTTTATGTTGTGTGATATTAGTTTGTTATCTATCTATTTGTCTCTAATTATAATGTGTTTAACTTTTACATGTAATGTAGATAGATGGATAGATAGGTAAATGCATACATACTTACTTACATACTTACTTACTTCCTTACTTACATGCATGCATGCATACTTAAATGTATATACATACACAGACATAGATAGATGGATTGATGGATGTATTTCTTTGAAGAAGATAAGAGAGATAATTTTGGTTAATAACTAAGTAGTCTGGGGATATTTGAAAGTTTCTATAATTAACTGGATGAACTATGCAGTATAAAAAACTGAAAATCCTTGTGATGTACAAAATTGATAAAAATGGTGATAGATCATGTGAACAATATCTTGTAAGTGATTTATATCAAGGTATGCATGTGCACAATTTTTTTTATATCACTCCAAACTCCTTACAGTAAATACTATGTATTGTATCCACTTGATACTACAGCAAATACTGTATATCACAGGAAAAGTTCCAGTTTGATATCATATTTTTGTGTATTCAGGGAAAAGAAGATAGAAATATATATGAATGTGAATTTCTTTTTTTTCCAAAGCATTTGAGATTATAAATTGTAAGTAAATATATGAAATAAAAAACAAGAATATGAGAACATTTTAGATATTGGAGAACAGAGTTTTAGAGTTATTGTGATGTGAAAAGTGCTTCTGAATTCTTTTAGAAAATTGTATGTTTTTAGTTATCTTTACCAATAAATATTTCAGTTTAGTAAAACAGTATGCCAAACATGTTAAAAGGAAAATCCTCTTGCTAGGAAACATTTTATTGGTGAACATATTTTTTATGAAATTGCAAAGACCTAAAACCATTAGTATAGTTGACAAGAGATAAAACTTAGTAGTTTACATAATTTTGCCAAAATCACTTTCTAGAGTGTGGAAGGTAAAATACTCATGTTTGTATGCATTGATAAAGTGGATAGGTGAGGATTAACAGCTTTTTTGTCATCTATGCCCTTAAATTCAATTTGAAGACAGACTTCTGAAGGAGAATAGGTTTGGTAAGGGTGCATGGGAATGAATGATTCACTCCATTTTCTACACAATGCTTATTAAAGAATGAAAGGAGAGACAGCTTTATTTATGGCCTGCAGCATGGAGTGATGTGTGGGAACGTTAATGGTACAGGTGCTATAACACTGGTCAAGCATATTGTATTCACATTCACAACAAAAGTTATTGTCACCTTGTTCAAAACTTGGATAATGAAAAACTAAATAGCAGTCAGGGACATCACTTCATAATATTATTGGGGGATGTAAAAAAATGTTGCCCTGCTGAAACATATTTGTCCTGTGAGTTATTTTACCAAATCAAGTCCAAAATTTTCCATTTTCATGACCTATTTAAGCTGTATAAAGTTATTAACTTAATAAAGATTTGTTTTATCTGCCCTGCTGTGCCCTGCCCTGATTTATTTATTTATTTATTTATTTTTTATTTTATTTTATTTATTTTTTTTAGCCATGCAAAGGAGCGTTTTTCACGATTGAGAGGGGTATATCACCTCCCCCCAAAAAATGATATCCCTGATGGCAGTTTAAGGGGCAATGAATTATAGGGCTCTCTTGTGTATATCTATGTTTTGTTTATCTCTATTGCTAAGAATATTCAGTATGTTCTAATGCTTATCTTTTTTTCAGATTATTAAATTCCATGCACAAGGAAAAACAAAAACAATAGACCGCAAAGTTGCACAAATAAAAAAGGAAGCAATTCCTGAAGGTGACGATTACATCTGGTCAGAGGTGGGGCTGGTGGTGCCACCATTACCCCCCAGCAAATTACAGTTCTGTAATAATATTGAAATAGACTACAAGTTTAAGGTAAGATTGTAAATAAATTACCCTCTACTAATTGATTAGTGGCATAATGTAAAGCTTTTTCACAATATAAAATGATAGAAGTTTGAATATCTTGAAATGAGAGTCAAGCTATTCTTGATAGAATATATGTGGACCTGACAAAATTTCATGAAGAGTGCCATAGTAAATTTAAGTTTGTAATGCATGTTAGTGTAAAGTATAGGCATACCTTGTCCAATGGCAGATCCAAGATGTTCCAGGAGGGGGCACATAGCTTCTCTGGTGGCATTTCATATTCCAGTCATTTTAAAGCAATCTCAATAGCACTTGCATGATGATCAATGAGGTAAACCTAGAATCAGCACTAAGTAGGAGATTAAGGCACTCATGGTTTCATTAAGGAAAAAAGGTTAACACACACAGGGTTACATGTACTTGAAAACTCATTGGATATCAAATGCACATACAGCTTTCAGCAATACTGTATTTACAAGATGCCTGAAATTATGCACTATTTTATGTATACTGTGTATTATTGCTGCGATGGTGTGTTACATCATGTTAGGAGGGCATCTCCTGGATCCACTACTGGCTTTGCCAAGAAGACCTGTTTTTGTAGAATTGAATATATGTTGCTTTTGGAAATGATATCATATTAGATAATAGAAAAGACAAAAAGTTTGATAAAAATCTGTTTCATGCTTTGTTGTTTTTTGTATTTTTTTATTCTGATTCATTCATTTATTTTTTTATTTACATCAGTTTTGTAGTAAGATATAGTTAAGACAATCATATTTACTCTTCAGGTAGATGGGCCTTTCTTTAGGTTTTGAGACCTTTTAGAATAGTGAATATCTATGTGATTCAAATAGTTTAACCAGTTGAATGTACAATACTATACATGTTATATGTGAATTGATTCATGTGGACATCTCTGAAGGCTGTGCCCCTTCCTAACAGGTTAAATACAGCTGGTAGCATCAGTTGCCTCTGCCATTGTCATTTATCCTCTTATTCTGATGATGCTTAGAGTGATTTTATATGCACTGTCCACTGCAATTTAGTTTTACTGATTATGTGTACACATTGAGTTAGTTACTATGTTAGTTACTTCACCTCACCTATTTACCTCAGTCCTATGTCTATTTCTCCTCAGCTATTTACCACAGTCCTTGATTTTTTAGAGGGAGAGAGCATGGAAGTCCGGTAGACTGGAAGAGTGGAAAAGAGGGAGAGGGGAACAGAAGGAAGAAGAGAGGGAGAGAGAAGGGAGGAGAAAGGGATGGAGAGGGGAGGAGAAAGGGATGGAGAGGGGAGGAGAAAGGGATGGAGAGGGGAGGAGAAAGGGATGGAGAGGGGAGGAGAAAGGGATGGAGAGGGGAGGAGAAAGGGATGGAGAGGGGAGGAGAAAGGGATGGAGAGGGAGGGAAGGAAAGGAAGGAAAGGAAGGAAAGGAAGCAAAGGAAGGGAAGAAAGGGAGGGAAGGAAGGGAAGGAAAGGAAGGGAAGGGAAGG
>NC_091551.1:52870898-52875898 GCF_042767895.1 Penaeus vannamei
GAAGAAGTTGGGCAAGGAAAGCTTAGATCTGACTCCCTTAGTTTCCAGGATAGTCCATCTAGGCCAGGTCTGAAGAGTAATAATGACTAACTTCAGTATGGTTCCACAGTCCGTTTTACTATTGTTATAATCTTGTTGATAATGTGAGAAATACTGTATGCCTGGACCTTCCCTTTTATATTATCAATTATATTTTAATAAAAAAAACTGTAGCTTTCAAAATATTCATGTTAAAGTTTTGCACTTGACTTTTGTAAAAAAAAAAAAAAGTACAAAGTGTCTCCTTGGCCATTTTCATGAATGTGCATTAATTTGAACAAATTTGCAGAAACTACATGCTAGACATGTAATATGTATATACAGTAATGATAATTTGCTCTTGTTCGATAGCCCCTTATGAAGTTCATATAGTTTACCAGCTGAGTATTATGTACTAGGTTTGTGAGTGTTTATTCAAGTTTTGTCTGGTTTTGTTCATTTTGTGAATCTTATTTATCATGATTATTTTTAAATTTTTAAAGAATCTTTTGCCATGATAGTCTGATCATTGTTATGCTATGTATTCACTCTAAACATTTGTACTGTACATATTATTTTTCTATTTTAAGCTTTTATGTAATAATTATCATAGGGTTGGTTATACCTCTGAAATCAATAGCTTAATATTTCCCTTTCTTATTCTATTAAGACGGGTAAATTAACACATTTATTTTTTCCTAGATATTTACCAACATTACCTCAAGGGTGTGGACCAAAACATTATGATATTCACATTTAGATAGACAAATATCAACATTAATCACTTTCCAGGGGTAGAATCAAAGTTTTGATAAGAAAAATATTTGTTGAAATGAAAAATGTTAATTGGCTACATAGACAAAACTGATTTTGTCATTTGGTGGCTTCAAAAAGAATTTGTGTAGGGAGTGTTGATTATTTTATATGATGCACTAAATTTGATGTAGTGCAGAAGAAAACATTTATAAGTCAGTTTGTCAGTCACTTTTGGCATTCTTGATAATTTTCAAGTAAATTACACCAAAATGTACCAAAGGGTTAACACTCAAAATGTCTCAAAGTTTAGTAAGAACAATCTTAAAGTTGTTACTCAGTTTGCAAACATGAATTGTAAACTCATGCTACAAATGTGCATTACCAAGTGTCTTAAAGATAACAAAAGTCCATCCTCATTGTCTTTACTACTTTAACAAAAGTAGCCAAATGTGTAAGACTCATTTGTTTTTTCTCAGGGTTCAAAAAACTATATAAATATCTACTTTACTCTGTGCCATAGGAGATGAGTCATATAGAAATTAGGGTAACTATCCACTATGTACAAATCTATTATGCAGCAACCTACCCTACTCCCCATACCACAGATATAAAATCATGCAAAAAGTAGAATAGATGTTCAAAATATACAGTAGACAAAAATAACACAAAAGATGAATATTGAAAGACCTTTTGTTATGAATGACCTTATCCATAAAGGTAGTTATATTGATTTTTTTTCTATGATTAAGGACCTTTCTGTAACTGTCAAGATGCCTATAGCTGTATATATAGAACTTGTAGTTATTTCAGAATGTGTCACTAAAAGTATTTTAGAAACAATTGTCTTTTCTTTTCCTCTCTTTACCCTCTTACTTTCGTCTCTTTTTTCCCCTCTATTCATTTATTTACTAACGTGTTGATTTTTCTTGCCTCCTCGGTTCTCATCTTCCTTGACTGCTTTACATATTGTATCAAAATTATGTTATCAGAAAGGTCTTGACTGAATATGTAGCATTCAAGAATATATTCACTGCTAATTATAGCTAATTGTTAAGGGTCATATTGATAGATATTTGTGGTGCAACCTTTATGATAGCATTATTGTATATTATGGAAGAAAAAAATTCTTGAAAATGTTCTCATGGATTTGATTGCATTTGTATACAGATGAAAGAAAAGTTGTATCAAAGTACTTTGTACCCTAATGAAATGTAAATTTTTTGAGAAAAAATAATTGAATATTAATAAGATAATTTGTTAACTGATATTTAAATTTTATTCTGATATATATTCCAGATCTAACAGTATTAGTAGTTGTGAAATAGTATAAAAAGTTTAAACTGTGTAATGATTGCCTGACTTTTTGGTTTTCTTTTTATAGAAATAAACTTAATAGTAAAGTTTGCAGATAAGTGAGAAAATATTTTAAATATTTTATTTGCATATGAACAATACTTAGTCTTTATTGTGGGAGTTGTTGTTTAGAAAATACTCTTAATAAAAGTGCATGCCTTAGTATTTTCCTATGTGCAATGTTTATGAGGCTGTAATTGGTCGTAATCATTCACAACAGTTAAATTTAGTGTTAATCATTAATGTGTAATTTTAGATTTATATACACTATTGACAGGAATAGTGTAGTATGTTTACTATGTCTTTATATATGTAACATAAAGTATATATAAGTAGTTTTATGTATTTCTTCTTTTGCACAGTCACTGGGACTATTGAATTGTGAATGCAGTAAAAAAAAAAAAAATAGAATACTTTTGCATTATTGACATTTGCATTTATAATTCATCCAAGCTTCATTCTATAATTTTATTAACAGAAATATTTTCATTTTGAAAAATATAAAGACAGAAAACACAATTTAAACATTATGATTCCATAGCCTTTTGAACTTTATAATGTCATTTACAGATATAATTCAGTATTCTGATCAATAACATTTTTTTTAGACATACTTTTTAAATTCATAAACACTGTTGTATCTGTTAATTACTCAGATTTTCTTCATTTGAACATGTAAAATGTGACAGCAGACTTTCAGGGTAGTATTCAATTACTTTTATTTTGGGGTAAAATGTCTTCCCATATCTACTTAATATAGGAAGACCTTTGCCAAGAGAGCATTTGGGGGTGTTGTATTCACCTCCCCTTTTCATATACCACTGCAGAGTGTGCTGTGTTTATAGATAAAATGCAACCATTTTTCAGGTATAACTGTTTGTCTATTCAGGTTTAAAATTTTTCTTACTTAAATATATTTTTAGTACCATCTGCCTTTATTGCAATGGTCATTTTCATTATATGTGGAATGGTAATAAGTTAAGTACATTTCATACCCTTTTCACCTGTTTTTTTGCACTTAAATAAATATGCTGTTGTAAGTTTTCAAAAATTGTTTTCCTTTTGCAAAGATATATAGTATGTATTTTTCTTTATGCAAACAATTGCTCGCAAAACCAAACACAAAATGACACTCACATACCAAAATGGGTAGTAGGACTAATAGAGAAATAGTAGTATTGCCACAAGGTATCTGTTGTAAGGTTGATATTATGGATGTATCAGAAGGGAACCTTCTATTACTAATCTCCCATGGAGGCGAATCATATTATGCATAACATTTCTGTCGGGTGTAGTAGGGTAACTCAGGCCTACACCGTTGCTCAAAAAGACATGAAAAAATATCACTTAAACTAATCTTTAACACCAGACAGTTATTGGATTTGAAATTTTCTTTTATTTTAGGTACGTAATTTACAAGTAAAGTTCCAAAAAATCCACTTATATCTCAATAAAGAGCTTTGAAATTGAATCATTCGCCCCTCTTCTTCCCAAAAAGATATTTAGGGAAAATTAATTTGAAATTTTGGTATTTTTAACTAATCGTTTTTAATATTATTTTCCACTTGCAATGTTTTGCATGAAAAGAAAGCTCAAAATGTATATTAAATGTAATGAAACTTGCAGTCTAATTGGCAATGTGGTTTGTTATATAAAATAAGATGCAAAAAGAGTCATTCAAGAAACTTACAATTTTGGAGTTCCTCAGGTACCATTATTGACATATGTATAATACTTTGGTATATAATTGATACTTCCATAACAGTTGTATGAAGAGTAATAAAGATATACCATTGATACTTTACAGGAGACTACTTGGCCTATTAACACAGTTTGTGTAACATATATATTTTTCATATTTGCATTTTTAATGATTCAGCAATGACTAATATGGTTAAAACAGACCAAATATTGGTGTAATTCATTATTACATTTTCAACGCAATAAAATGAATAATGGAGGGGAATGGTTAGCTAATGCCTGGGAGCTGGGGTACAGAATGTCATTTTGGGTGTTAATTTATTTTCATTAAATCTTCTATGTACTTTACACTTTGTAAACGTATTAACACATGCATTGGCTAGCACATGTTATCAGGAAGTCACACACAAACCACATTTTAATTGCACAAATACTCTAATAAATGATTGCCCTAGGAGTTTCTTTGGGTTTTCTAATATTTTTCGTTACTTTTCATCGTTTCACTCAAAGCCATTCATGCCTGGCATACATTGGATATATTTTAAGTCTCGCCAAAAGGTAATGTTGCATTTGAATGTTTTCGGATCCGTTGGAGTGATCAAGTTTACGAAAAAATTGAAAATCCTTGAACAAATAGTTCCGGTCAAGGTTTATGTTAATAAGAACGGTCTTGTAACTTTGACATGATCGCTCGTGCAGGATTGTGTCATTGGTGATTTACTCAGATGCCGGGTCAGATCAGTGTTTGGCTAGTATAGACCTTGGCCAGAAGTGGGTGGAGGTGACAAGTGTACAAGCTTAACGCACATGTATCCAAAAATGCCATTGTTTACGACGGCTGGTTGCCTTGCAATGGGTCGTTTAATTGATCGACCCATTCACGAAAAGCCAGGGCATTATGTAATTGTTAATTAAATGTGAAAACAGCATTCCTACTATAGATATCTCTCCCTAGCACGAAGATCTGGAATACAAACACACCTTCGTGTTCCTGCACATCTCAAACAAATCATACAAAGGAGATAAAAATTATAATGTTAACAGCAGTGATAACAAGAATAATAGTAATGCTAAGAAATGAAAATGGTAATGGTAAGGAAGCAACAAAAATAATAAACAAAAACAACATCGTTAAAAACAGACAGGCATAGAATATTTATATGATGACGAGT
>NC_091551.1:52901662-52906662 GCF_042767895.1 Penaeus vannamei
TATTATCATTATAATTAGTTTTTATTATTGTTATTATCATTGTTACCATTATTATTATTGTTGTTGTTTTTACTGATCTTGATTTTTATCATTGCTGTTATTATCATTGTTATTATTGCTATTTTCATCTTTATGATGATGACGATTAACATAATTATTATTATTTTTATTATTATTATTATTATTATTATTATTATTATTATTATTATTATCATTATCATTATCATTATTATCAAAATTATGAATATCATAATTATTGTTGGTTCTTATTATTCTTAGTATCATTGTTATTATTATGATTGTTAGTGTTGTTTTTATTATTTTTCTGTTATTTATGTTATAAATATTCGCCTTCTTATTGTTATTGATTTATTGATATAATTGCTATCATTATTATTATTGTTGCTGTTGGTACTATTAGGCTGTTACTACTCCTGCTACTATTTTTATTATTAGCATTATTATTATTATTATTACATTTATTATTATTATTATTGTTAGTGTTACTGTTATATTGTTATTTTTGAATTATGGTTATTGTGTTTATCATTGTAATTTTTTTCCTATTACCATTATTGTTATTGCTGTTGAACATCATTTACTGTTGTTGTTATCTGTATTATGATTATGATTATTGTAATAATGATGATGATTATAAGGATGATGAGTATTGTCATTATTATTACCGTTACCATTGTCATTATTATTATTATCATTATCATCATTATTATTGTTGTTATTTCGTTATTGTTTTTTATTATTGTTATAGTTGGCGTTGTTAATCTAGTTGTGGTCATATTATTATTTTTATTTCTGTTCATATCACCATACTGACATTAATACCACAATTCCTTATTATGACCATCATTGTATTCAAATCCACTTCATTACATCCAAAATATGGCTTATACAAATAGCACAAACAAACCCGTCTTCTCAACACAGTCTATATTCAAGCTCCAGCGCCAGGCTTTACCTAATATGGTTTCAAGTTGTTCAAAAATGTCATAATGTATACACAATGTGGACAGTCTGCCGTTCATGGCCAAGTTATTGGTATGTGTGAGTCAGAAGGTATAATGTATAATAATTCGCCTTTTTTAACATTTTTGGTCTGAAACTGATACGGGGATGTATCTCGTTATCAGTCGAGGAATGTATGTATATATATTAACGTACATAGACAAATGATGCGTGTCGGTGTGTGAGCTTTTTGTGCGTGTGTGCATGGGTACGTGTGTGTACGTATGTGTCAGATGCAAGCACTCGTTTCAACCGCGTTTAATGGCCAGTGTAACCTAATAGATCCATTCAGTTTGAAATACACCGGCAGAGATACCGTTGGCAACCACTTAGCCTCGTCGCGAATGTTAATGGAGAAAAATAAATGTTTCTTGTTACAAATAACGAAAAAAAACAACTAAATCGCAATATATCCGTTACATCCGGGCACTTTAAACCTGTATACACACCCCGAAGCGTCAGGAGAAATCTTCATAATTATCTCTAAGGCAAAGCGTTAATGAATAGCTCACTTAACACGAACACAAGAAAAATAAACACTCGTAGAAATTAATGCCTCTCACCTCTTAAAATGCCTGAACACTTTAGCATTTCTTTTTTTCTTTTTTTCCGCTTCGCTCTTAAATGTATAAGAGGCATTAGGCAAAGGGTGTGGCGCTACACTTCTGTATTAGAGTACCTACTCCATCACTTTCGGGCTTGATGGGCAGGGAGGATGAATAGACAAGGGTACAGCAAGTGTTTCGGGGAAGTGAGATCAACCCTGCCTGGATCGCGTTTCAAAACATGCACGGAAGGACTGCATCGAAAAATGGGTCTTTTTTCCCTTTTTTTCCCTCTAGTCCGTTCACTCGACTCTAATTCATATATATATTTTTTATTTTTATTATATCTATCTATCCATCTCTCTCATACTGTACGTTTTTGCTGGGTTTATGTCTGAAATGGGATGAAAAGACGAGGAATCCGGAGGACAAAAACAGAACGTGGTAACGGAGCCGAACCATACATCAAGCAGTGACGTTTCCCGCGCCCGCGAAATTCAAAAACCTGTCAGCGTTTTCCTTCATTCGTCAAGATTAAGGGGCCGAGCGAGAAATTAACGGGCGGTTTTTTTCCTTTCTTCTCTTGTTCTCTTTAGACTTTCTCTTTTTCTTTCGTTCTTTCTTTCTCCTTCTCTCTTGCTTTCGTGCTTTTGTTCTCTCTCCCTCTCTTTCTTGCTCTTGCTCTCTCTCTCTCTCTCTCTCTCTCTCTCTCTCTCTCTCTCTCTCTCTCTCTCTCTCTCTCTCTCTCTCTCTCTCTCTCTCTCTCTCTCTCCTCTCTCTCTCTTGCTCTCTCTCGCTCTCTCTCCCTCTCGCTCCCTCTCTCTCTCCCTCTTTCCCTTGCTCCCTCTCTCTCTCTATCCCTCCCTCCCTCCCACCCTCTCTCTCTCTCCCTCTTTCCCTTCCTCCCTCCCACCTTCCCCCTCTCTCATTATCTTTCTCTCTCTTTTTCGTGCTTTTTACATGTGGAACAACTAGGCAAAATTTTCATCAAGTGAAAAGAACAACAATAATAGCAGCGTTAATTGCAGTAATCATCATCGTCATTTTCATCTTCAACGATCATTATCATCATCATAAGTAAACATGAGACCTCATCATAATGATAAAGATAATGATAAAGCAGATGGCCATGTAGTAATAAAAATAACTTTTTTATTGGTGATACGATTAACATAACAACAAACAACAAGAAAAACAGACATTCTCCGACTGCTGTTAATGATAGAGGGAATAAGTATTATCAAAACAGCTGATCTACAACATTACATATTAACCTCGAAATCTTTTCTCCTCAAACCATTTACTTTTAGATAAAAACTTCACAATAAACCCTCAACATATTTGATATCGGGAAAATATGATGATACTTAAAAGAAAAGAAGACAGGCCGAAATGTCCACTGCTGAGGCTGAAAGAACGACGTGTTTAACAAGATAAGCGGCGCCGTTCGCATATCGTGCATGCGTACGAATGCGGACAAAAATGAACAAACGCTCCTTGGTCCGGCGAACAGGTGACAATCTATAAACAATTGAATACATCACTGTCGGACTTGGGACCACACGCATGGCTAAGCTCTGGTATCACATGCAGTAAGGTTTTTGCTTTTTTTGAATGCTTTTTAAATGTAGGAGTATGCCGCTTTTTGTTGTTTGTAAGTTCAAGGATGTTGTTTATGGAGACTTCTCCTCTCCTAAAATTATGAATGTGACAAGTACATGCACACACACACACACACACACACACACACACACACACACACACACACACACACACACACACACACACACACACACACACACACACACACACATACATATATCTGTATATATATATATATATATATATAATATATATATACATATATACATATATACATATATACATATATACATATATACATACATATATATATATATATATATATATATATATATATATATATATATATATATATATATATATATATATATGCGCACCATTTATGAAGGAAGGAAAGTATAAACTATCAAATATGAAATATCTAATATCATAACAGAACACCCAAATAATAGATAATAAAATTCACAACTCTGAGTATATTTGAAAAAAGGCTAAATTTTCAGGTTAGGTGAGCCTCAAGTGACGAATTTCAGTGACATACTCAGGCTTATAACTTCTTACATCTAACTTATCCTATTTTGAAAAAGAATAAAAGGATATTCCCGCACCAAGAATTCCCTGTAAATACCTGAAGCGACCAGGATAAGCCGGGTTACAGCGGTAGTGTGAAAGAGAGGAATTAACACCGCTAATCCTTATTTATAGCACAAAACCCGTTCTGTTTCACGACAATAAAGATTTATCAACTGTAAGCCCACGAGAAATGCCCACAAATCTCGCGGCGGCAATAATTAACCTGAACTTAACCGTTCGAGGTAAAAATTAACGGCAACGTCTGGCAGCGGGGTATAAGGAAAGGTCGTACGAGACTTTGGGCTTCTGACGGCGTCGCGAAAATCGTGATGTAATAGACTTTCTTATCTTATGATACTGTGCGTTTGCGGCGTCCTAAGTGCCAGTTGGGCTAATTGACGATATAGCTAATATAGCCTGTATTTTGAAGGGTGTATGTACTCTTATGTATATATATATATATATATATATATATATATATATATATATATATATATATATTATATATATGTATATATGTTTATATATATGTATATATATATATATATTATTTATTTATATATATATATATATTTTTTTTTTATATGTTTGTTACACACACACACACACATACACACACACACACACACACACACACACACACACACACACACACACACACACACCACAACACACCAACACATACACACACAACACACACACACACACACACACAAAAAGAAATAAAAAAAAAACAGTGAAAAGAAATATTGATCGATTCAAAGTCAAACATCGAAAAGAACAAACGCAACTACAACACAACCAGATCCTTTACAATATAGAATTAAGCCCCTCTTCTCCCTCCCCCCCCCCCACAAAAAAAAAAGAAAAGAAAAAAAGAAAAAAAATGATGTAAAGTAAGCTCGACTCTCTTCAAAACCCGGGTCAGCGGAGGTCATTGTGGGGAGGGTGACAGCGGAGGCCACGTCTTTTGTCTCGATCCTGCCTGTCCATCACCTTACCCTCCCCTCGGCCCACACCTCCCTCCTGTCCCCCCTCTCGTCTCCTCTCCTCCCCTTCTCGTCTACTTCTCCCCTCCCCCTACCCCTCTCGTCTCATTCTCCCCTCCCCTTCCCCCTCTGGTCTCCTTCCCTCCCTTCCCCCTCTCGTCTCTTCCCCTCCTCTACCCCCTCTCATATCCTCCCCTCCCTCGCTCGTCTCCTCTCCTCCTCCTCTCGTCTCCTCTCCTCCCCTCTCGTGTTCTCTGCTCCCTTCCTC
>NC_091551.1:52914162-52919162 GCF_042767895.1 Penaeus vannamei
AGATTCACCTCTACCTATTTTAATCCTAATATTTTTCTTCATTGCTACAGATTCACCTCTACCTATTTTAATCCTAATATTTTTCTTCATTGCTACAGATTCACCTCTACCTATTTTAATCCTAATAATTTTCTTCATTGCTACAGATTCACCTCTGCCTATTTTAATCCTAATATATTTCTTCATTTCTACAGATTCACCTCTACCTATTTTAATCCTAATCTTTTTCTTCATTGCTACAGATTCACCTCTGCCTATTTTCCCCAATCATTTACGCATTCTTAATCATCTTTTCAGTGTGTCAGGGTGTTCAATATTTATCTCCCGGGCTCCTGAGACCTTACTGCCCGAGAACCGGTTGTTGGAATGCACCCTGCTTTTGCCGGGGACTTTTCTCCCAACGGCCCCCTCGCTTCTCTCCGCTTCTGCCTCTCTGCTTTTCCGTCTCCCTGTTCATAGATTTATGTGTATATATGTGTATGTATGTGTGTATATATGTATGTATGTATATATATATATATTTATACATATGTATATATATGTATATATATATGTTTATGTATATGTATATCTTATCTGTCTATCTATCTATCTATATTTGTATGTATATGTAATCTTTTGTGTGTGCCTTTCAATTTTTTATTTATTTTTTATTTATTTTTTATTTTTTCACTGACGACTTTTTCGTTTTTCATTATCATTATCATCTTCCTCCCTATTTTTTTTTTCTTTTCTTTTACTGTTTAGTCTTCTTTTTTTTATTCGTCTTCTTGTCCTCTCTTCCATTTCTTCCTTCTCTTCATAATCATCATTATCATCACCATCACCATCTTCATCATCATTATTGTCATCATTATTATTGTCATTATCGTTATCGTTATCATCATCATCATCATCATCATCATCACCATCATTATCATCATCATCACCATCATTATTATCATCATCACCACCATCATCATCATCATCATTATTATCATCACCATCATTATCATCATCACCATCATTATCATCATCACCATCATTATCATCATCACCATCATTATCATCATCACCATCATTATCATCATCACCATCATTATCATCATCATCATCATCATTATTATCATCATTATCATTATCATCATCATCACCATCATTATCATCATCATCATCAACACTATTATGAGGTTATTCGTATCATCGCCATTTGCAGATTTCAAAAACTGAAAGATAATCATAAACATATTACACGAACATTTTCATCACGAAAAAAATCCAAAAAAAATTATCATTTCTTTAAACCGATTTTACCTTTTTTTCTGCTTTGATGATTTGTCTTGTAAGTAAAAAATAAATAAATAAATAAAAGAAAAGATGAAATAAAATAAACAACCTTGATTTTTCTCGTGTGATGCGAGGCGATGTAATATTTATCCGCAAGTTCAAAATATGAGCAAAAATAATGGATATTTTCATGTTTTTTCGACAACGGTTTCATCCATATTCGTTACACGAGATAAAAAAATAATACGATATGATTATAAGTTATTCCATTTTTTCTCGTTTTGAGAAAAGAAAAAAGAAAAGACAAAGAATCATCCTCGTTTTTTTTTCCATCTTTCGATACGAGAAAATCAATAAGAATCGACAATAATTTGCAAAGGTGTTGTCCCCATTTTGCACACTCGCGCTCAAAATACTCCCCATCTTTTCCTCCTCGTTCGCTAATTCAACAAACGTTTTATTCCACGTGTTAAGGCGCTGGATGCTTCATAAATAAGGCGAGATGGAGCTCAAATCACACGCTTTCGCCGAGACACTCGCTCATCGCTCGCAAAGTTGCCACTCTAGCGATTTTCCCGCTAGGTTTAGCGAGTAACGATTATTTTTTTTTGAAAGCGAATTTATGTTTAGCGATTTTTTTCAGTCCTTTTTTTTTATAGCGGGCGAATTAGGAGTTTTTTTTTTTATGTCTATCGCTTTTTTATTTTTATTTTTTCTTGTTATTATTAACGGCAACACAGCGCTTGATCTCTCAGTTGCGTTCCCGCCGTTGCCGTGAGAGGGTCGCTGTCGCCTTGTCTTCCGATATACCTTGTTTTATTTCTGTTTGCCTTCGGGGTTCATGTCGGTGTGGGCGTGTGGGTGGAGCCTTTCCGGTCTTTTCTCTTTTTTGTGTTTTTTTTGTTGTTGTTTGCATCGTGTTTTTTATTTGTATTTATTTATCCATTCATTTATATGTTATTATTAACATTACTATTATTGTTGTTGTTTTGTTGTTGTTATTGGTGTTATTATCATTATTATTGTTGTTATTATTATTATTATTATTATTATTATTATTATTAATATTATTATTATCATCATTATTATTATAGGTGTTGTTATTAATGCTTTCATTATTATTTTCATTTTTTTTAAAATTATGGTTTAACAACTTCGAATGTCTCACCTATATCGTCATCACTTTTAACAGAAAAATCAATAATTCATATTTTCCAAACCAGAAATCTTATACATAAACCTTTCTGGATATTTTTGTGCAGCTTCCTTATGATATCATCACCACTTTTGTGCTGAACTCGCCTTCCCACGCTCGAAAAAAACATAAAAAAAACTAAATCAACTTTTCCGAACCGCCCACTCAGCCTTCCCCTGCTCTCCCTCCTCCTCCAGGACTGGCATGTGGCGCGTGGCATGGGCAGCGGTCTTCGCAACGCTGATCGGCATGGCAGGCGCCGGCCCGGACTCCGAGGGCCACCCCGACGGCCCCGGCACCGCCCCCCCGCCCTTCCTCAGCCCCGACGCCTCCGAAGCCACCCTCGGCGCCAACAGTAGCAGCAAGGGCGAGAGATCGAGGGCGGCGGCGGCTTCGAGGCGGACCTGCGCGGAGGCGAAGATCAGGTGCGCGCTGAGGAGCGGCTGCGGAATGGCGCTGCAGAACTACATGCTGGGCTGCGCTGACCTGATGGGCGGGAGGGTCGACCACTGCGACGAGTACTGCAAGAATGCCCTCATTGCGCTGACCTCCACGGAAGAAGGGCATGATCTCATGGATGTGAGTGGACGGGGGCGCGGCCGTTTGGCGATGGGGCTGCAGGTTTTTATTTTTTTTTTGGTATATGTTTGTGAGTGTGGCTTTGTCCTTTTTAGTGGCTTGATGTATTTTGTGTGGGACTAATTTTTTTTTCCGTTTTCCTCTCCGTATTATCCTCCTCCTCCTCCTCCACCTCCTTCATGGTTCCCCCTTTCCCCTTCCCCCCTTCCTCCCCCAACCCTTCTCCCCACTTCCTCCCGCCATCCTCCCCCCCCCCCCCATCTTCCCTTCCTCCCATCCCATCTCCCCCCTCTATTATCCTCCCTCCCCCTCCCTCCACCGCCCTGCAACCCTTCTCCCCCCTATCCTCCCAGCATCCCCTCCCCTCCACCGCCCGAACTCCTTCTCCCCCCTCTCCTCCTCCCATCCCCTCCCCCCTCTCCTACTCCCACTTCCCCCCCCCCTCCCTCTTCCTCCATATCCCCTCTCCCCCTTCCTCCCATCCCCTCTCCCCCCTATCCTCCCTCCCGCCCCTCCCCCCCCAGTGCGCCTGTGGCAACGAGTACTGCCGCGAGACCAAAGCCAGAGTCGAGGTGTGCCGCGAGGAGGTGCTGGCGGCGAACTCGGACACGACGGTGGTCTCCTGCAGCGTCGCCCACTGGATCTGCGCCGCCGACACCCTCTGCTCCACCGCCATCGGCTTCTACGACCGTCTCTGCAGGAGGATGTTCATCGGAAAGGGGTAAGGAGAGCGAGAAAGAAAGGAGATCGGATAAAAAGGATAAAAAGAGGGATGGTGATAGAATGATAAGTAGGAAGGGAGTGGAGAGAGAGAGAGAGAGAGAGAGAGGAGGGAGGGAGAGAGCGAGAGAGCGAGAGTGAGAGCGAGAGTGAGAGTGAGAGTGAGAGTGAGAATGAGAGCGAGAGTGAGAGTGAGAGTGAGAGTGAGAGAGCCTGACACCCTCTGCTCCACCGCCATCGGCTTCTACGACCGTCTCTGCAGGAGGATGTTCATCGGAAAGGGGTAAGGAGAGCGAGAAAGAAAGGAGATCGGATAAAAAAAGGGATAAAGAGAGGGATGGTGATAGACTGATAGATAGGAAGGGAGTGGAGAGAGAGAGAGAGGAGGGAGAGAGAGAGAGAGAGAGAGAGAGAGAGAGAGAGAGAGAGAGGGAGGGAGGAGAGAGAGAGAGAGAGAGAGAGAGAGAGAGAGAGAGAGAGAGAGAGAGAGAGAGAGAGAGAGAGAGAGAGAGAGAGAGAGAGAGAGAGAGAGAGAGAGAGAGGAGGGAGGGAGAGAGAGAGAGAGAGAGAGAGAGAGAGAGAGAGAGAGAGAGAGAGAGAGAGGGAGGGAGGGAGAGAGAGAGAGAGAGAGAGAGAGAGAGAGAGAGAGAGAGAGAGAGAGAGAGAGAGAGAGAGAGAGAGAGAGAGAGAGAGAGTGAGGGAGGGAGAGAGAGAGAGAGAGAGAGAGAGAGAGAGAGAGAGAGAGAGAGAGAGAGAGAGAGAGAGAGAGAGAGAGAGAGAGAGAGAGAGAGAGAGGAGGGAGGGGAGGGGAGGGAGAGAGAGAGGGAAAGGGGGTAAGGAGAGAGGTGAGAAAGAAAGGGAGATCGATGGGTGGGTGGGGGGGGGGGGTAGGACAATATTTATAAAAGGATTAAAAGAAAGGATGGTGATAGGATTGGATACACAGGAAAGGTGAGGGAAAAAAAGAGAAAGGGGAATGGTGAAGGGGTAAGGGGTAAATGAAAAGGGGGGGATAGTGATAGATAGAGAAGATGGAGGGGAGTGGAGAGAGAGAGAAAGACTGAGGTAAAACGAGGGAAGAATGAAGGGAGGAATAAAGGGGAATGAAGTGAAAGTGAGGAATAAAAATGGGGGGGTGAAGGGATTAGGAGACTGAACATAGTATACGTAATTAAATTAATTAAATTAGCTTTTTAGTGACAGCATGTATGATGACTCCAAATTCATCGTCATATTATAT
>NC_091551.1:52931662-52934162 GCF_042767895.1 Penaeus vannamei
GCGAGGCAGGAACTTGGCAGGTGTGTGTGCGTGTGTGTGTGTGTGTGTGTGTGTGTATGTGTATGTGTGTGTGGGGGGGGGGATGGTGGTGGGGGGGGTGGGGTGTGTGTGTGTGTGTTTGTAGGTGGGCGTGGGTGAGTTTATGTACACGTAAGTATATGCTCGAGAGGGGGCGTGAGAGAGAGAGAGTGAGTGAGTGAGAGAGAGAGAGCTGAGTGAGTGGGAGTGAGTGAGTGAGTGAGTGAGTGAGTGAGTGAGTGAGTGAGTGAGTGAGTGAGTGAGTGAGTGGGAGGGAGAGAGAGAGATAGATATGGCTGTGTGTGCGAGAGAGAGAGAGAGAGATTAAATTATATCTTGTCATCGGTCTCTCGGTAATGGAGAGAGACGCCTCGAGGAGGAAGAGTGAGTGAGAGTGAGTGAGTGAGTGAGTGAGGAGTGAGAGAGAGAGGGAGAGAGGGAATGAGTGAGGGAGTGAGTGAGTGAGGGAGAGAGAGAGAGAGAGAGTGAATGAGTGAGGGAGAGAGAGAGAGTGAGTGAGTGAGGGAGAGAGAGAGAGTGAGTGAGTGAGGGAGAGAGAGAGAGAGAGAGAGGGAGAGAGAGAGAGTGAGTGAGGGAGAGAGAGAGAGAGAGAGAGTGAGTGAGTGAGTGGGAGTGAATGAGAGAGAGAGAGGGAGAGGGAGTGAGTGAGTGATTGAGTGATTGAGTGAGTGAGTGAGTGAGTGAGTTAGAGAGAGAGTAAGAGAGACAAAGAGAGAGAAAAGAGGAGAAAGAGTGAGTGAGGGAGAGAGAGAGAGAGAGAGAGAGAGAGAGAGAGAGAGAGAGAGAGAGGAAGAGAGAGAGAGAGAGAAGGCATAGAGAGAGGAGAGAGAGAGAGAGAGACTGACCGAATGAGGGAGTGAGCTCCTGGAGTGGGAGAGAGAGTGAGAAGGGGAGGGAGAACGAAATAATATGGCTGTGTGTGCGTGAATATATGTACCTGATTAAATTATATCGCCCGTCACTCGGTCTCTCGGTAATGGAAGACGCCTTGAGAGGGAGAGGGAGAGGGAGGGAGCGAGAAGGAGAGGGAGGGAACGAGAGGGAGAGGGAGGGAGCGAGAGGGAGAGGGAGGGAGCGAGAGGGAGAGGGAGGGAGCGAGAGGGAGAGAGGGAGGGAGCGGCAGAGGGAGAGGGAGGGAGCGAGAGAGGGAGAGGGAGCGAGCGAGAGGGAGAGGGAGGGAGCGAGAGAGAGAGAGTGGAGTGGGAGCAGAGAGAGGAGGGAGCGAGGAGAGAGCGAGAGGTAGAGACAGCAGGGAACGAGAGAGACAGCGAGAGAGACAGCGAGAGAGACAGCGGAGAGAGACAGCGAGAGAGACAGCGAGAGAGACAGCGAGAAGACAGAGAGACAGCGAGAGAGAGAGAGAGAAAGAGAGAGAGAGAAAGAGAGAGAGAGAAAGAGAAAGAGAAAGAGAAAGAAAGAGAGAAAGAGAGAGAACGAAATAGAAAGAAAGAGAGAAAGAGAGAGAAAGAAAGAGAAAAGTTGTTGTTGTTGTTGAGAAAGAAAGAAAGAAGGAAAAAAACAAACAAAAGAAAGAGAAAGAGAGAGAGAGGAAGGTGCACCCGTGATGGATAGCCTCTTACTCCGGACCCAGATGTCTTCGCCACAGAGAGAGTTGTCTCTCTCAAGAACAATTCACGAGTAAAGATGAGAGTAATTTGGAGTGTTTGTGCGCTGCGAATTGGAGTGGGGCAGGAGTGGGGGGTGAAGAGTGGGGGTGTAGGGGGACTGAGTAAAGGAAGGGTGGGGGTGGAGGAGAGAGAAAGGGCGCTGCAGGTGGGGGTGGGGGTGAGAAGTGTAAAGGTGTAGAAGGACTGAGTAAGGGAAGGGTGGGGGGAGAGGGAGAAAGGAGGGGAGGGGGTGGGGGTGAAGGTGTGGGGTGTAATGGGGACTGGAGTAAGGGAAGAGTGGGGGGAGAAGGGAGGAGGAAAGAGAGGGAAGGGTAGGGTAGGGTGATGGGGATAAAAGTTGGGATAGGGGATGGGGTAAGGAAAGAGGTAGAGGAGAGGAGAGGGAAGAAGGGAGGGGGGTGGGGGTGAAGTGTGGGGTGTAGGGGGGGACTGAGTAAGGGAAGGGTGGGGGGAGAGGGAGAAAGGGAGGGAGGGGGGGGGGGTGAAGTGTGGGGGTGTAGGGGGACTGAGTAAGAGGAAGGGTGTGGGGAGGGAGGGAGAAAGGAGGGGAGGGGTGTGGGGGCAGGTGGGGGAAGTAGGGGGACTGAGTAAGGGAAGGGTGGTGAGAGGGAGAAAGGAGGGGAGGGGGTGGGGGTGGAAGTGTGGGGTGAATGGGGGACTGAGCAAGGGGAAGAGTGGGGGGAGAGGGAGAAAGGAGTCGAGGGGAGTGGTGAAGTGTGGGGTGTAGGGGGACTGAGTAAGGGAAGGGTGGGGGGAGAGGGAGAGAAAGGAGGGGAGGAGGGTGGGGCGAAGTGTGGTGGGTGTAATGGGACTGAGTAAGGGAAGGGTGGGGG
>NC_091551.1:52949162-52951662 GCF_042767895.1 Penaeus vannamei
AGCGAGATAGAGAGAGAGCGAGATAGAGAGAGAGCGAGAGAGAGAGAGAGAGCGAGAGAGAGAGAGAGAGCGAGATAGAGAGAGAGAGCGAGATAGAGAGAGAGCGAGAGAGAGAGAGAGCGAGAGAGAGAGAGAGCGAGAGAGAGAGAGAGAGCGAGAGAGAGAGAGAGAGCGAGAGAGAGAGAGAGAGCGAGAGAGAGAGAGAGAGCGAGAGAGAGAGAGCGAGAGAGAGAGAGCGAGAGAGCGAGAGAGAGAGAGGGAGAGCGGAGAGAGAGAGCCAGAGAGAGACGAGAGAGAGAGAGCGAGAGAGAGAGAGAGCGAGAGAGAGAGAGAGAGAGAGAGAGAGAGAGAGAGAGAGAGAGAGAGAGAGAGAGAGAGAGAGAGAGAGAGAGCGGAGAGGGAGAGGGAGAGGGAGAGGGAGAGGGAGAGGGAGAGGGAAATATATAATATATATATATATATATATATATATATATGTATGTATATATATGTGTATATATAGTAGGAGTTATATATATATATATATATATATATATATATATAGAGGGAGGGAGGGAGGAGGAGGGATATATATATATATATATATATATATAAATATATATGTAGAGAGATGAGAGAGAGAGAGAGAGAGAGAGTAGGAGTTAAAGATAGAGAGAGGGTGGGAGTGAGAGAGAGGGAGATAGAGGGAGAGGGAGAGAGAAGAGAATTCAGACATGTTAATAAGATTGTCGAGGTGGTTTAGTTTGACCCAGCGTTGTCTTCAAACGATCGTAAATTTTCCGTTTTCTCTCGACATGGCGCTTCTCACCGGCGAAAAGCTGGCGTCGTAACTAACCCTCTCCACGCTGTAACAAGTCAGTAAGTTTATCAGAAAAAAAGAGAAATAAATAAATAAAAAAAAAGGCGAAAGAAAAGTTCGACATGCTGGTAAGACTTGAAAGAGTTTTAGCCCCGCAGTCTCTCCTGGGACCGTAAATTTCCCCCTCGCCGCCAGTCGTGGCATCTCTCACGGCCGATAAGGTGGTGTCGTAAATAAGTCCTGCAGTGTGTTGCACATGAGTTATACCGTCACTATTTTCTCGCTCGCACTAGATTTATTCTCTTTTGGAAAGGTGATGCATGGTTTTCTCTGATGCGTAGAAGGAGGTGATAGTTATTTGTATTTTGTGTACTAGATTTGTAACGATGGCTGCGGTGGTTGGAGGAGCGTTGTGTCGACGAGGGATTGTTATGAAGATCTTAATAATGATGATATTTGTACTAAAAGCTAAACGCAGTTATTTTGCTATGGATGATGGTGGTAGCAGTGTTGATGATGGTGATAGTGATGATGGTAATTATGATAATTATATTAACCGTAAGACTGTAAATGATATAATCGATGATAATTGATATGATAACCATATTAGTGCGAACAATGATAGTAATGCTAATACTAATAACGATGATAGTAATGGAAGTATGATAATAATAGTTATGATAATGTTAGTAATCCTTTTAATGATAAAGTGAACATAGAAATAATTGATAGTAATAATACATAACAATGGTTAAACATCAATAACAGATAATCACAGACATAGACGAAGGTATATCCAAACAAGTGCTAAGACACAGCATTTACCACGAAAGAAAGGAAGGACGGAGAGAAAGAAGGGTGTTGGGGGTATAGGAGAAAGGGGAATAAAGGGGAAGGAAAGACGGAGAGACGGAGAGAAAGAAGGGTGTTGGGGGTATAGGAGAAAGGGGAATAAAGGGGAAGGAAGGACGGAGAGAAAGAAGGGTGTTGGGGGTATAGGAGAAAGGGGAATAAAGGGGAAGGAAGGACGGAGAGAAAGAAGGGTGTTGGGGGTATAGGAGAAAGGGGAATAAAGGGGAAGGAAAGACGGAGAGAAAGAAGGGTGGGGGTATAGGAGAAAGGGGAATAAAGGGGAAGGACGGAGAGAAGAAGGGTGTTGGGGGTATAGGAGAAAGGGGAATAAGGGAAGGATGAGAGAAAGAAGGGTGTTGGGGGTATAGGAGAAGGTGGGAATAAAGGGGAAAGGAAGGACGGGAGAGAAAGAAGGGTGTTGGGGTATAGGAGAAATGAACTTTGAAGGAAAGACGGAGAAAAAGAAGGGTGTTGGGGGTATAGGAGAAAGGGGAATAAAGGGGAAGGAAAGACGGAGAGAAAGAAGGGTGTAGGGGTATAAGACCAAAGGAAGATTAAGGAAGATACAGATAAAGATGGGGGTTGGGATATAGGGGAAAATGAAGATAAAGAAACAGAGAAAGAAGGGTATAATGTTAAGATTTAGGGAAAACGAAAATAAAGAAAGACACATTAGAAGGATGTTGGCCATTAGGGAAAACGAAGATAAAGAAAGACACAGAAAGAAGGATATAGGGGAAAATAAAGGTAAAGAAAAATGCAGAGAAAGGGAAGAGGAAGATAGGGAAGGACAGAGAAAGCAGGGTATAAGGGAAAAGAAAGACAGGAAAAAAGATGGTTGGGGTATAG
>NC_091551.1:52956662-52961662 GCF_042767895.1 Penaeus vannamei
AAGAGGAAAAGAGTAGAGGACAAGAAAGGAAGAGAGGAGAAGGGAGAGTGAGGACAGAAGAAAAGAGAAGAGGAGAGCATAAAAGATAAATAAAGAGAAGAGAGGAGATGAGAAGAGAAGAATGAGGAGTTAAAGAAAGGGGAAGGGGGTGGGTGGGATGGAAGGGAAAGAAGGGGAAGAGAGAAGAGGGTGGAGGGGAGAAAAACGAGACGAGAGAGAGGGAGCGAGAAAGGAAATGAGCGCCGAGAAAAAGCTATTTGTATCACTTTTTGTTGTGTGTTCCCTGCTTCAATCTCTCTCGTGTCTGTCCATAACGTGCTTCCGTTTTCTATGTCGGGGCGAGGGTAAACAATTTTTTTTTTGTCTCTCTGTGTTCTCGCATTTTACTTCTGTCGTCGGATGGTATAAATCGCGGGAATTATTTTTCTTCTTCCTCACCACCACCATTCTCCTCCTCTTTCTCTTTCTCACTCTCCTCTTTTCCTTTCTCACTGTCTCCTCTCTCTTTTTCACTCGCTCCTTCCTTTCTTTACCCTCTCTCCCTCCCTCTCTCTATCTATCTGTCTGTCTCTCCCCCTCTCTCTCTCTCTCTCTCTCTCTCTCTCTCTCTCTCTCTCTCTCTCTCTCTCTCTCTCTCTCTCTCTCTCTCTCTCTCTCTCCTCTCTCCTTCCCCTCTCTCCCCTCTCCTCTTCCTCTTCCCCTCCTCCTTCTCCCTCCTTCTCCCTCTCTTCCTCTCTCCTTCTCCCTCTCACCCTCTCCCTCTCTCCCTCTCTCCTTCTCTCCCAGACCCTCTTTCTCACTCACTCACTCTCTCCACCCTCCTTTCACCACATGTCAAGGGTGTTGGGTGTCGAAGGGTACCCTGGGGTGGCTGACGAAGGGGGGGGGAGGGGGGAGGGGGTGCGGGAGGGGGAAAGAAGGGTGAAAAATCTGAGTGTCGGCGGTCGGATTACGCCTTTTAGGTCTTAATTAAGGGTGGTTAGGGAGGGAGGGGGGGCGAGGGGAGGGAGGAGAGGGGAGGGAGGGGGGGCGAGGGAGGGAGGAGGGAGGGAGGGGGGGGGCGAGGGAGGGAGGGAGGGAGGGAGGGAGGGGGGAGGGAAGGGAAGGGAGGGGGAGGGAGAAGGAAAAGAAGGGGTGAGAGAGATTGAGGGAGGGGTGAAGGGAGGAGGGATGGGGGAGGGAGAGGGAAAAGAAGGGAGAGGGAGAAAGGGAGGAAAAAAGAAGGGAGAAAGGGAGGGAAAAAGAAGGGAGGGGGAAAAGGAAAAAGAAGAGAGAGGAAAAGGGGGGAGAGGGAGAAAGGGAGGGGGAAAAGAAGGATAGGGAGAAAGGGAGGGGAAAAGAAGGGCAAGGGAGAGGAGGGGCAGGAACAGGGAGGGGGAATGGAGGTTTAGGAGGGAGAAAGATGGGGGAAAAGGATAAGGGAGAGGGAGAGAGGAAGGAAGGTTAGAGAGGAAAGGGGGAAGCAGAGGGAAGGGAATTATAGAGAAGAAGAGGAAGGGAGGTAGGTAAGGAGGATGAGGAGAGGTGGAGTGAAGGAGTAGATGGGGAGGAAGAGGTGAGAGAGGGGGCGAAACTAGGGGTGGAGGGGGGGGGGCGGAGATGAGGAAACAGTTAGCGAGAGTCGTTACTATGTGTGCGTGCGTGTGTGTCTGTTTGTGTGTGTATGTGTGTACGTGATTTGCTTGTGTTTTGATGCTCATCTTTATCAGTTGTTGTATTCCTTTTTGTACCGTCTTATTTTTTGTGTGTTTGTTTTGGAGTGTGTACGTGTATGTTTTTCTGTGTACATTCAAGCGTTTTACATTTATCAGTTTGTTTACGTCTCGGCCGAACAGGGGAAAGGGAGAACCGCTAGTGACGTCATCCTCGAGGTGGTAATTAACCTATTTTCCTTCGCATTTTTTTCCCGCCTCTTCCCCGAAAGCGAGTCGACCTTAATCATATCATTAATCCTCCGTTTAAATCCCATTAAAACTACCGTGATTTCCATCCTCTCTTAAGTGCGTGTCCCTTCCTTAAGTACCGTATCCCCTAAGCACGTTCTGTTGACCAATCACAGGCCACTTTGGGCTCTTGAGTGTTATCAAGCGCGAACAACTCAAGCAGAGTCAATTGAACCGGTCGGTGAAACCAGCTTCAGTTAGGAAGTCCGAGGATGCTGTTACACTTTTTAAACCTTTCTCTCTTTTTTGGTTTTATCATTTATTATTATTATTATTATTAAATTCTGTGGTTGTTTATTTATTTATTTATTTATCCTGTGGTTATTTGTTCTCTTCCTCTTCCCTCCTTTCCCACCTCTCCCTTCCCACCCTCTCTCCCCTTTTCCTCGTTCTCTATCCCTCTCCTTTCTCCCCGCTTCTTCCTTTCCTCGTTCCCACCTCTCCCCACTCTCTCTTATTTTTTCCCCCGCTTCTTCCTTTCCCCCCTTCCCACCTCTCCCCACTCTCTCTTATTCCTCTTACTCCCCTCTTCTTCCTCCTCGTCCCCCTTCCCACCTCTCCCCTCTCTCTCTTATCCCTCTTCCACCTCGTCCCTCTCTCATTCGCACCTCTCCCCTCTCTCTCTTATCCCTCTCCCTCCCCTCTTTCTTCCACCTCGTCCCTCTCTCATTCGCACCTCTCCCCTCTCTCTCTTTTCCCTCTCCCTCCTCGTCCCTCTCTCATTCGCACCTCTCCCCTCTCTCTCTTATCCCTCTCCCTCCCCTCTTTCTTCCACCTCGCCCCTCTCTCATTCGCACCGAGGGCTGCAGAGATAAGGTCCTACTTGTCTGCCTGCAATCCAACCCTTCAACCCTGAATATCTTATCTGAATGGTACTTTAAAGGCCCCCGCTCTGGCCCTTAGTTCTTGTGTCTTTCTGGGTACTTCTTTTTTCGTCGCTTTGTCTCTGTATTTTTTGGGGGGTCTTATTATTGTTCTCCTTTTTTTCTGGCTCTGTTGCTGTCAGTGTCTTTCTGTCTTTCTCTGTCTCTCTATGTCTCTTTCTTTCTTTCTTTCTTTCTCTCTCCCTTCTCCTCTCCTCTCTCTCTCTCTCTCTCTCTCTCTCTCTCTCTCTCTCTCTCTCTCTCTCTCTCTCTCTCTCTCTCTCTCTCTCTCTCTCTCTCACTCTCTTTCTTTCACGTGTCTGTTCAACTGTTTTAAACATACATACATACATACATACATACATATATGTATATATGTATATATGTATATATGTATATATGTATATATGTATATATGTATATATATATATATATATATATATATATATATATATATATATATATATATATATATATATATATATATATATATGCATATACACACACACACACATATGCATCCATATACCGATCTAATAGCAAAGTGTTATAGTCAAAGGGCTCCAAAGTTATAGACAAGTTCGCGCCACTCCCGCCTCTGTGAACAATCGCCAGATGTGTTCTTGCACAAACACCCCCGACAATAAAGACTTCAAAGAACCAATTAAGATAAAAGCACAGAGAGATATTCGGCCAAGTGTGCGAGCGAGGGAGAGAGGGAGAGGGAGAGGATGTGAGCGAGGGAGAGAGGGAGAGGGAGAGGATGTGACCGAGGGAGAGAGGGAGAGGGAGAGGATGTGAGCGAGGGTGAGGAAGAGGGAGAGGAAGAGGGAGAGGGTGTGGGTGAGGGTAAGGGTAAGGGATAGGGAGAAGAGAAGGGAGAGGGAAAGGGAAGGTGAGGGATATTGTGAGGGAGAGGAGGAAGGTGAAAATGAGAGTGAGAGTAAGAATAAGAGAGAGAGAGAGAGAGACAGACAGACAGACAGACAGACAGACAGACAGACAGACAGACAGACAGACAGACAGACAGAGAGACAGACAGACAGACAGACAGATAGATAGATAGAGAGAGAGAAAAAGAGAAAGAGAGAGAGAGAAAGAGACCGTGTGTGTGTACGTGTCTGTGACCCCAGCATATCTAGCATAGTTTTGACTGCGTCCCATGTGTGTGTGCGTGTGTGCGTGTGTGCGTGTGTGTGTATGTTTGGACTTGTGATAGTTTGCATAGATAATGTATTTTTTCTTCTTCTGTGTGGAGCGGTTTCTTCGTTATTTTTGTGGGAGTTTTATCGCATTTTCTTTCTTTTTTCTTCGTTCGTAGAAGTAAGGGAGGTAATTAGTTTTTTTTTCTTTTTTTGTCTGTCTGTCTCTATTTTTGCCTCCCTGGCTTCTTCCTTTCCTCTTTCTCTCTCTCTCTCTCTCTCTCTCTCTCTCTCTCTCTCTCTCTCTCTCTCTCTCTCTCTCTCTCTCTCTCTCTCTCTCTCCTTCCTTCCTTCCTTCCTTCCTTCCTTCCCTCCTTCCCTCCTTCCCTCCTTCCCTCCCTCCCTCCCTCCCTCTCTCTCCCCCTTTCCTCTCCCTCCTCCTCTCCTTCTCCTTCTCTATTTTTCTATCACTGCCTCCCCATCCCTCTCTCCTTCTCCTTCTCTCTCTCTTTCTCTTCTTCCTTTTCTTACCATAAACATTTTTCATTATCATTATTACCTGATTCTTACCTAAATCTCTAATTATAAATATTGATAAGTACACGAATAACCCTTTTCAATAGCGAACAGATAAATTAAAACAAACAAATAAACAAAAATAAACACAAATCACTAGCATATCTCATTAGCCCTTATCTTGGTCTCCGCGTCCTCTTCTGCGCATCAAATGGACTCGATAATATAGTCGGTTTGATAAGGTGTATTGATTTAATGGTCTGCTGATAGGATTTATTTCGGTGGACTTGACCTTTTCCTTTTCATTGACCTTCGAGGATGTTCATTTTCTTTCTTAGTTTTTCGTTTGTTTTATTTTTTTCTTTTTTGGTTTGTTTTTCATATTTGTTGTTTTTGTTTTTTCTTTATTATTATTATTATTATTATTATTATTATTATTATTATTATTATTATTATTATTTTACTTTTTTCCCCTTCCTTTTTATTATTTTTCTTTCTATTTTGTTTTTTTCTTTTCCTCTTATCGTTTCTTCTTT
>NC_091551.1:52966662-52969162 GCF_042767895.1 Penaeus vannamei
CTCTCTCTCTCTCTCTCTCTCTCTCTCTCTCTCTCTCTCTCTGCTCTCTCTCTCTCTCTCTCTCTCTCTCTCTCTCTCTCTCTCTCTCTCTCTCTCTCTCTCTCTCTCTCTTCCTCCCTATCTCCCAAATTTATTATTCATCATTTCATATTTTTGTATTTATACATGTAGGCATTTAAATGGATTTGGCAAATGGGATTTTTCACCTTCCTAAATTTAGCTCGACATAACTTTAGCATTTAATGTTATCCGCCTTTAAATAAAAAAGCATTTGGATACTAGCATAATATTTGGCTTTCGAGAGCACACTTTCACCTTTTTGTTTCAGTTTTCAAATTGGGGTTAAGCAATTTTCTGTTTTCCACTCTCTCTCTTTCTTCATGTATTGGCAGATCAGCCTCCATTTGTATTCTTTTTTCTGTTTTCTCTCTCTTGCTTTCTGTCTTTGTCTGTCTCTGTATGTTTTTTTTCTCTCTTTCTGTTTGTGCGTCTCTCTCTTTCTTTTTTCGCTCTCTCTCTCTCTCTCTAGCTTTGTATCTTTTCTCTCCTTTCCCCCTTTCTCCTTCTCTCTCTCTCTCCCTCTCCCTGCCTCCCTCTCTCTCCCTCCTCCCTCGCCTTCTATCTCCCCCCCTCCCTCTTCTATCTCCCTCTCTCCCTCTCTCCATCCCCTCCCTCCCTCTCCCATACGTAATTCGTGTGTCCATGCACTCCAGCCCCCTATATTTGGCTTCGAAGAATTTCAAATACTTAACTAGCAATAAATCTTTGGCTCTCCCTGAGTTCACTTCCTTAACCCGCCACGCACCGCTGACCAAGAGAGACCCAGGCTTGCCAACTGCTCACACGCTCACCTTTTTTTTCTCTCTTTTTTGTATTTTTACTTAATTTTCTCCAAAAAAAAGAGGTGGGAGTTTATTATTGTTATTTCCTTTCTGAAGGGAGGTGGGTGTGTAACATAAAGATGATCCCTTTAAATAGAACGTCAAGGGTTTAGATAGAAAAATAAAATATATATAAAAATACACGCCGATAAGAGAGCTGTAACGGTTGGCTGCCCTGACTCGCCCGGGAACCACAGGAACAAAACGACTTTATCAAAGTTAACCTCAGTGTTCTCCGGTTTCGATTTTCAAACCTTTTGGCGAGTCTGTTTCGAGAAAAGTGTATCTCAAATTCAGGCTTGGAGTTACAGTATTACTTTTTTTTCCGTGACGCTTAAAAGGGCGGGCGAATGGAGGAGGCAATGGAGATGTCGTGTAAGTGCTCTTGACATTTACGATGCATCGAATTGAGTTAGGTATCTGAATCATAGATAGGGGGACAAATATTTGGAAATATGTGTATAAATATATTAGTGTGTGTGTGTGTGTGTGTGTGTGTGTGTGTGTGTGTGTGTGTGTGTGTGTGTGTGTGTGTGTGTGCGTATGGTTCTGTGTGAATATGTAAGTGAGATTGAGAGAGAATAAGAGTAAGAGAGTGAGTGAGATAGATAGATAGATAGATAGAGAGAGAGAGAGAGAGAGAGAGAGCCAGTCAGTCAGTCAGTCAGAAAATGAAAGGAAGAAGAGAAAAATAGAAACAGACACCGAGAAACATAAAAATCCGCATATTTAGTGTATATAACTATCCGGTCCATAATATATCTGATCATTCAACGACACTGTATAATATTCCACTATATCAGACCACCGCCATAGCACCTCATTATAGAGATAAGAACAACACATTCCCCATTTTATTTTGCCAACATTCATTTCATGTCATTCCCAATTTTAGAATTAAAAGGAAGAAAAATAAATGAATAAATAAATAAAGAACGAAAGAAGGATATTGAGTAAAGAAAATGAGGAAGGAAAAAAAATAAATAAAGAAAAAAGTTACGTATAAACTATAGTCTTTGAAATCATATGCTGATTCAATATCTTGTCTTGATAGAATTAGCCGTATTTTCTTGTTTCACCCACTTCCTAATTGTTAACAAGAATAGTGATAAATTATAGATAATAATGATAGCGATGATGATGATGACCGTTGTGGTGATGATGATGATGACAATACTTGTTATTAGATAAAGATAGTACTAAGTAATGATAACTAGAACAGCAGCAAAAATGATGATGATATTGATGATAATTATGATGATAGTAGCAGTAAGGATAGTAGTAATTAGTAGTGTTAATAATGATAACAATAATAACAATAGCAGCAAAAATAATGATGATATTAATAGTGTTGATGATGGTAATGATCAGATAAAAGTAGATTAATAATCATTATCATGGTTAGTAAATGGTAAAAAACAACAACAATTTCCATCATCATTAATCTTTCTTTTACATCCACTGCACGTGATACGAATATATTAAACACGTATCATAACGTATCATATCTTACGAAAAGAATTGAATTTTCAACAAACACAATCTTGCGTTGACTCGCCATCTTGCTTTGACGTCCAGAACACAACTTTTTCTTCATCCTGGTTGCTTAATTGCGAGCA
>NC_091551.1:52976662-52979162 GCF_042767895.1 Penaeus vannamei
TGTGTGAGATGGCTCCCATGATAATTATCACCACATGGACTTCAACCCTGACACGAAGAATGTTACTCAAACTTGATATTGCCCAGAAACAACTACTTATCAACGTGTAGGGGAGAATATATTGTTTTTTTTTTCTTCAAGTTGTAGACAGAGGCGGTAGTTCGGCGTCAGAGAGCGGAATATATATCG
Organism: Penaeus vannamei; assembly: GCF_042767895.1. NCBI lineage: Eukaryota > Metazoa > Arthropoda > Malacostraca > Decapoda > Penaeidae > Penaeus > Penaeus vannamei. Next base: position 52,976,852 of record NC_091551.1, read on the forward strand.
CGAAAGAGAGTAAGAGAGAAAAGAAAAAAGTACGCTAACATGCTACATTTGAGCGTAAACACTAGCAATTTGTCGCTGCGTCAAGATGTCAGGCTACGCACTTCACGTTTTCTGTTTTTCTCGTCACCAAATGGTATACGTCTCAACACAGCATTTAGCATTTCCCGATAGAAATACATATATTTATGATAGCTGTAATGTTTTTACTGCTGTTGATAGGGAGAGTTAATAACACAGACCTATATTCTATATTATAGTATTACCACTAAGGGGAAAAAATAAAAACATGTCTTCTTGTTTCTTAGGTTATTTCTCAGGAACTTTCTCCGTTTTATGAACATCGTTAAGTCGGTTTAGAAATCCTGCATTTTCCTCTCGGCGCGTGTAAAGCGTGCAGCTCGCTCTATCCAACGGCCGAGAGAGAATGCTCACCCAACATATAACGGCGTTTATGATGTTCGTAATTAGCGACGATAACAGCGAAGATATGGAGATGAGAAACTGAATAAACCAAAGGAAGAAATACCCCAAGGGAAGTAGACGTAAGCATACTGAAAAGTGAAGGAAGCTCCATGGCCGAGAACCCACGACAAAAGGCCATTATAACAGTGTCGGGCAGGTTTCGGGGGGAGGAGGGGAGGGGGGAGTGAGGGAGGGGGGGGAAGGAAATCCCTCGGCAAGGAACAGCAGGAGGCAGCAGGTGGCGAAGGAGATTCCCTGCTGATAGTGGTGTTGGCCTCTGCTCTGGAGGTTCAACGTACTGCTTGGGGTGTTTTGATTGGGGCAGCAGTACATTTTGGTATGAATAGTAAACGATGTACCATTGGCTTTGTTGTTCTTATTTTTATTGTTCTTATTGAATTGTTGTTCTTAATGTTATTGTTGTTTTTATTTTACTGTTCTTGTTATTGTTATTTCTTATTGTTGTTTGTATTGTTACTATTGTTCTTATTGTTATTGTTGTTCTTATTGACTGTTGTTCTACCTCTTTTCCTCTACCATGGTTGTCTCTTTATTGTTATCATGTTGCTGGTGAAATAATGGTAAAAATGCTGCTGCTGATGATTGTTATTATTATTATATTACACCTATTATTCATATTATATCCGTGACTATTACTGCATTGGTGACAAGAATAACACAAGTAATAATGATTGATTATCCTCATCTACAAAATAACCACCTGTGCCTGATTCATTGTAGCAATAAACCATGATTATAAACCCATGTCTATATCCCAGACAACTTTAACCCAACCAAAAATCTCTCCTTCTGACAGACACGCACCGGCAGATCTCCAAATGGGTGCCAGACGGCGCTTCGATCCCTCAAGCCTCCTGCCGAAGGAATAGGGGGTTCCTACAGGAGCGGGGAAGGGGGAGACTTACGCAGGAACCCCCCCCCCCACCACCACCACCCCATTCCCCCCCCCACGAATCCTCCTCGGTCGACAATCTCTACAAAGAAAACTACCCGTCCAGTTTTTCTCTTGATATCACGGGTTGCCTTTAACACGGGTGTTCGCCATTGCTTTGTCCGTGTCGGTGCATGCGGCCACAAACCCCCCCCGTCCACGTTCTTGAATTTGTGTTGCTATTATTATTATTATTATTATTATTATTATTATTATTATTATTATTATTATTATTATTATTATTATTGTTATTATTATTATTATCATTACTATCATTATTAGTAGTATTGTTTTTTATTGTTTTTATCATTATTATGATTATTTATTATTATTGTTATTATTATTATTATTACGATTATCATTAGTGTTTTTAAGATTTTTATTTCGCATTCTTAGCGATATCATTGCTAATATATTTTCTTTTCGTAAGCGAAGGGTTCATCATGGCCAGACTCCAGCCATTATGAAAAACTGTGTAATAGAGCAAAGCGATGGAATGGCGTGAGAAAACGACAGGCAGTGAAAGTGAAAGGAAAATGAGCGAAAATGACAGGCAGTGAAATGAAAACCACCCAGTGCAAATCGTATGTATATGTGGAAACTTCAACATACTTTTTTATAAGTAAAAAATAAAAAGTTCAAAGTACTTTTTTAAAGTAAAAAAAAACAACAACATTTTTTTGCACTTTGTGAGATTGCAAGATCAAGAAGATAAGTGCGATGTGGAGTAATACTTATACCTCGGAAGTACAGTGTTCAGGAACAAAGCTATTTAAAAGGAAAAGTACTTACGTAGCAGAGGAAGCCCCGAGACACTTCCTGAAGACGTTAAGCAATCAATTTATTTATTATTTTTTTACGAAGTAGAAAGGGCTCCGATATGACTCCAGTGTGTAA
>NC_091551.1:52991662-52994162 GCF_042767895.1 Penaeus vannamei
ATATACATACTTATATATGTGTGTATATATATATATGTATATAAATAAATATATATATATACGCATATACATGCCTATATATATTTACATCTATATCTATATCTATATCTATCTATCTATCTATCTATATATGTATATACACATCTATAAATATATATATATATATCTACATACACATATACATTTGTTTATATATCGGCATCTTTTCCGGTGGCAACTCGGGTTTCTCGCGACGCGACTCGACGCCAAAAGCTCGTGATCGGAGGCGAGACAGGCCTCTAAGCTCCGCCCCTTTCTGTGACGTAATGGGAGTGATCGCGGTTGACGGCTTGCTATTTTACTGTACTGGATATTTTTCCGACAGGTACACAGTATTTTGGAATACGATATCCGAGATGGCTTTTGATATCTTATGGTGGGTAGTGCGGTGTTATAGATATCCAATATAAGTACGATTACGCATGAAATATTCGAAGTAGGACGAATGCATCTGGCAACGATTCTGCTCGATTCCTGTCGCGTGTGGTTTTGCGTTTCCCGTAACCGCTAGAAAAGATGCCTTATGTGTATGTATATATGTATAGATATATGTATGTGAGTATTTATACATATATATATATATATATATATATATATATATATATATATATATATATATATATATAATATACATATATATACGTATATATTTATGTACATATATAGATATAAATAAATATATAAATATATATTATTATTATTATTATTATAGTAAGCTATATAAAGAGCCACACTGAAAAACCGAGATTTATAACACCAAAGGTGTCAGTACATGTCAAGATACAGCTAAGAAAGAATGAAAAATAGAAAGTCAGCTAATTACGTAAGAAAAACATGTTAGCTGACATTTAAACTTATCAGGAGTCGAAAAAGTTACAATCTCTGAAGGCAATCTATCCCAAAGTCTACAAATAGCAGTGAAAAAGCCTTTAGAAAACTGACGTAGACGATCGACTTACATCAAATGTCATTGAATTGAGGGTCATAGAACTTTGGGTAAAAACTTATAGAGGGGATGTGAATTATCGGTTACAATCTTGTATAAGACTGAAAGAGCCCCAATAATTCTAGGATGTCCAATGTCCAAATTTAAGTCAGACGAGAAATTTAATGGAATTAAAAGAACGATCAAGCAGTCTTAAGTGTGTCTGCATCTGATAACCATACAGGAGAACAATACTCAAAATGAGGCAGAATAAAAGAAAAGAAGCACCTACGTGTAATGTAGTCATCTTCATAGATTTCCTTGCACTTGCGAATGATGCCTAACTTTGATGAAATTGCCCGGGCCATATTCCTAATATGCAATTCAAATGTAAGCTTTGAATCATAGGTTACACCTAAGAGCTTCAGGTTATCCACTGAAGTGATTAAGACTCCATTAATCAGCAGACTTGGATGCTGAGGCAACTGCGTTCGAGACCGACTCACAATCATTCCCTTACACTTAGTAGGATTTAATTTCATGCCCCAAAGAGAGCACCACGATTGAATCATCATCAGGTCTACAGTGAGACTGTCAGCTACGATTTGCCTAGTTGCCGGAGAAGGAATATCAGCATAGAGAGAAGTATCATCAGCATACGCCAACATTTTATTAGTAATGCCAGACCACATATCGCTTGTATATAAGATAAAAAGCAAAGGGCCAAGAACACTACCCTGAACCCCAGAAGACACATGAGAATACGAGCTAAAACTACCATCATGGACACGCTGCTGCCTACCAATTTAAAATTCAGTTAAAATACTTAAAACTTTACCACCTACACCATAAGACTAACTAAAAAATTAAACCCTTGTGATTAACAGTGTCAAAAGGTGCACTAAAATCCAGCGAGACAAACTCTGACTCGTGACCCTTATCTAAAGTAGACTGCATTTCATGCACCAACATAAGCAGTGCATCATTGCAGACGGAGCCCTTTCTAAAACCAAACAATCCTTGGGGCCCTTGGGAATTGGGGTAACATTACCAAAGCGCCAGCACTCTGAAAATAACCCTTTACGATCTAAAAGGCGTAAGATTACGGCTAATTTAGGAGCTAATTGGCCATTTAGTATTAATTAAAATCAAAGGAAACGAGCCATTAGGGTCTACTCCACCATATTCATCTAGTTCTGATAACATAGTTGATTTCAGAGGTCCTGAAAGCAAATGAATTAAAGCATGGCAATGGGTGACATGAAGGAGGAAGTTCAATATCTTCTAAACTTTGTTTTGAAATAAAACAATCTGCTAACAAGGTAGCTTTCTCAAGCGGACTATATGTAACTCTACCATCAGGTTTCATTGAAGGAGGAATGGAAGACTCAAGACCAAACAGACGCTTTTAGTGTTGACCATTTATGCGGCTGTGAGGCTGGTGAGAGAACTTTCAAATGAGCATTATATTCAGATTTAGCCTCCTTATAAACATTATTTGCGGTGTTTCGCATGGCAACATAATTCTCCCAAGAA
>NC_091551.1:53006662-53009162 GCF_042767895.1 Penaeus vannamei
ATCTTCCCCCTTTTCCACCCTTCCTCTTCCCCTTTCTTTTACATCTATAAGTGCACTTATCTCTATCTCTTCATCCCCTCCTTCCAACCCTCACTTTTCTCTCCCCGCTGAGTGCCTTCACGTCGTCCGAAAATACCTGCGGCCACGTCTTCGGTTACACATGGAAGCAAGTAAAGAGAGTTAATAGGTTCGGACAAAGTGCTGTGCCACCCACGCACAGCAGTTTGCGGTGGGCGAGAGGGCGCCATCTGGGGCTACCAAGTCACGATACCTTGTACGCCCACGTGGGTGGCGAGGGCGAGGGCGAAGACGAGTGAGAAGGAGTGGGAGAGAGAGAGGGAGTGACAGAGGAAGAGGGGAGGAGGGGGAGGAAGAGGGGGGGGAGGAGGAGGGAGAGGGGATGCGGGGGAGGCATGGGGTGTGGGAAGAGGGAGGTAAGGAGAAAGAGGGAGAGAGAAAGGGAGGGAGAGAGATTGAGTGATAGATAGATAGATAGAGAGAGCGAGGGAAAGGAGAAGAAAAGAGAAAGGGAGGGAGAGAAGGAGAGAGAAAGAGAGGGAGAGGGAGAGAGAGAGAGAGAATTTGATTTTGATTTGATAACATTTATTTGCAGAGCAGTGCACATGCCTTGCAAAAAGCCAAAGTAAGACACAAAAGCATCTATCCAAACTGGCTATGCATCCATTTATGAAGAGGGCTGTCAGTCAAACATTAGTGCTATATACATGCCTGAAGGTCTGTGTCATCCGCACTGTAGTATATTTTCTAGATGGTTAAAAACCTTTTGTATCACTAACCATGCCAAAGACAAGACCCGAGTCTATAATAATGTTAGTATAATCAATAAGTGCAGTACATTTCAAGAGATCATTTGGAGACATTGATTACCTGGCCATTTCTAAGGCCCACTACAGGTTGGTGTTGATCGAGGAGGAACGTGAACAACCTCTCCTGGAATTGAGATTACTGAGCCATCTGTTGTTGTGTCGGAAACATCATTTGCTCCGTCTACCGAAGCAGCAATCGTAGCATATCATTTATTTCATTTATTTGGTCTCTTGTTTCTCCTGCTGCAGTGAGGGCTGAGCTGCGACTGGTGCTAGAGCTGGTACTGGTGCTTATGTTGATTGGGCTGTTGCTCCTGTTGGTACTGGTACTGTGGCCGGTGCCATGGCTTGCATTGCGGGGACCATCACTGTTGACCTCTGCAGGTGTGGGAATTCCCCCACATCATCAAGGCGCTGATCTGGGATGGACTTCTTCTGGGGGGTGGGGGGTGGGGGTGAGAGCTGCCTGCTTTGTTGAATGTTTATATTCCTGTCCTTTGGGTAGTATTCGCTCAGTGGAGAACTGGCATTATGCTCTTGTTGGCAGTTCACGCATTTCCGAGGAACATTCTACCTTCGAAAGTCTTTTCTGTGCACTCTGAACTTTCACGAGAAAGAGCGCAGGATCAGCATCGTAGCGCATCTCGTGGACATGTACGTGCTCATGTCCCCCCTTTGAGCAGTTAGAATAAAATGGGTCAGGGATTTGTACATGCCACACCTACAGGGTACCATGTCCTCCACCATTTTAACAGATTTGGAGACTTCCTCCCCCTCATACGTCACGATGACTCTGGGTCATCTCTCCATTAACTTTCATGCGTCTTGCAGGACACGTTCATTATATACTGTCATTTCATCGGTTTCAATTTCCTTTGGAACATCGAACACAATGACATTCGTACATTTTACTTTTCCGAAAACCTTTGTTTTTTCACTATTTGCACCAGTCATTGTAATATGGGCATGAATTTGTTCGTTCTTGCATCTTACATATACAGCACTTCTCCCAATCTATAGCTCTATTGATCCGTGTGTTTTATTGTCAGGGTTTCAGAGAGAGAGAGAGAGAGAGAGAGAGAGAGAGAGAGAGAGAGAGAGAGAGAGAGAGAGAGAGAGAGAGAGAGAGAGAGAGAGAGAGAGAGAGAGAGAGAAGAGAGAGAAAGGAAGAGAGAAGAAGAGAGATAGGAAGAGAGAAGAAGAGAGAGAGAGAGAGAGGAAGAGAGAGAGAGAGAGAGAGAGAGAGAGAGAGAGAGAGAGAGAGAGAGAGAGAGAGAGAGAGAGAGAGAGAGAGAGAAGAGAGAGAGAGAAGAGAGAGAAAGGAAGAGAGAAGAAGAGAGAGAGGAAGAGAGAAGAAGAGAGAGAGAGAGAGGAAGAGAGAGAGAGAGAGAGAGAGAGAGAGAGAGAGAGAGAGAGAGAGAGAGAGAGAGAGAGAGAGAGAGAGAGAGAGAGAGAGAGAGAGAGAGAAGAGAGAGAAAGGAAGAGAGAAGAAGAGAGATAGGAAGAGAGAAGAAGAGAGAGAGAGAGAGGAAGAGAGAGAGAGAGAGAGAGAGAGAGAGAGAGAAGAGAGAGACAGGAAGAGAGAAGAGAGAGACAGGAAGAGAGAAGAGAGAGACAGGAAGAGAGAAGAGAGAGACAGGAAGAGAGAAGAGAGAGACAGGAAGAGAGAAGAG
>NC_091551.1:53019162-53020970 GCF_042767895.1 Penaeus vannamei
AGTGATGGTGAGAGATGATATTACGTAATAGTGTTGGTGGTGATAATGGTGACAAAGATGATGATCATATCATAGTTGATGATGGTAATGTTGATAGTGATGACGACAGAGGTAATAATGATAGTGAATATGATAAAAAATAATTATGGAAATGAAAATGGAATAAGGAAATGATGATGGTGGTAATAATAGCGTTGAATAACGATGATGAGTATATAAGAAAGACAATGAAAACGTACAGAATTAATTATCCTGTACTTGCAATAACATTACAACTGATTTTTATGATTGAGGTAAAATTAAGATGATAATCATGTTCCTGGACGATGTTGAAAACTACAACAAAAACAAATAAAGATAATTATGATGCCAATATTTGATACAAATGATAATGATAACAACAAGAGAGTATAAGTAACACCAAAAAATAGAAGAGATAATAATTCTCATACTAATGATGATACTGCAACTACTACAATAAACAATGTGATAATAATAACAGTAGCTACAATAATACTTTGATATTAATTCAGGAAATGATAATAACGATATAAAAATTATAATGGTGATTACTAGCGCTACTGCTACAATTGATATTATCATTATCATAATGCTAGTGAAATAATGACTATAATGATAATCATATTAAACATGATTAATAACACGTACATGAGTAATAGTAAACAACAACAAGTAACAACAATAAAATGATAACACAAAGATTATAACAATTACAGTAATACTAATAATCAAATTGATAGTAATGATGATGATAATAGCACTAATAACAACAATGCTAGTGATGGAAATAGCGAGACTAATAGCATCAATAATAATGATAACAATTTGATATTGATATTTGAAGTTATAGTGATAATATCAATGGCATCATTAGTAATATCAATGGTATCATTGGTAATATCAATGATCGTGATAATGATGATTATAATAACGATAATAAAACAACAAAAAATAATATTAACAATAACAATAATAATATTAACAATAACAATAATAATATTAACAATAACAATAATAATATTAATGATAACGATAATAATGGTAATACTACTACTACTACTACTAATGATGGGATTACAAACAATAACAATAACAACAGAATGAGATATTATTACCAACTACTTGTTCTGTAATGTAATTGATAGATACTTTCAATGGCTGCTGGTACATTATACTCAGAGAATCTTATTATCAATTATATTATCACTGTCATTTTTTTTGTCGTTGTTATTAATACTACTATTAAGGTTAAGATTGGAGTCAATTCACTTGTATCATTAATAAAAGAAAAAAATATCGAAAAAAGAGAAACAGAAATATGAAAAAAAGAAGAATAAAATAAAATACAATGAGATGAGTGTGAAAAATAGGATATTGATGAATAGCTATGAATAGGAAAAAAGGAAACATTATGAAAAAAATATACGTAAATGAAAACATGATAAAAACGAACGTAAAAGACAGAAAATAAGCAGAAAAAACACGAGAAACATTAAAAAAAAAACATCAGAGGAACAGAGAATAACAGCAAGACATATTATACTTAACAGACACAAAGACTAAAATATGTTCTCTCGACGTGAGTGAAAGTATATTTTGATAAATGTTGCGGTCAGGTCTGCCGAGCAATCACAGCTGTACTTAATGGCATTTAGTAATTACATTATACTGAAGAAACCGCAAATGAGGGAGTGACTGGGCAAAAAGTAAAAGAAAAAAGGGACGGGGGGGGGGGGGAGGTGAACAGGGTGGGGGGGAGGGGGAAGGGAGTGTGGGTAGGGAGGGAA
>NC_091551.1:53031470-53033970 GCF_042767895.1 Penaeus vannamei
GTCAAGGAAAAGGAAGTACCAGCTGTGCCACCTGTACCGGTAGTTAAGGAGAAGGAAGTACCAGAAGCTGTGCCACCTGTACCGGTAGTCAAGGAGAAGGGAATACCAGAAGCCTTGCCACCTGTACCGGTAGTCAAGGAAAAGGAAGTACCAGCAGCTGTGCCGCCTGTACCGATAGCCAAGGAGAAGGAAATGCCAGCTGTGCCAACTGTACCAGTAGTCAAGGAGAAGGAAGTACCAGAAGCTGTGCCACCTGTGACAGTAGTCAAGGAAAAGGAAGTACCAGAAGCTGTGCCACCTGTACCGGAAGTCAAGGAGAAGGAAGTACCAGAAGCTGTGCCACCTGCACCGGTACTAAAGAGGGAAGTACCAGAAGCTGTGCCACCTATGCCGGTAGTCAAGGAGAAGGAAATACCAGAAGCTGTGCCACCTGTACCGGTAGTCAAGGAGAAGGAAGTACCAGAAGCTGTGCCACCTGTACCAGTGGTCAAGGAGAAGGAAGTACCAGAGGCTGTGCCACTTGTACCGGTAGTCAAGGAGAAGGAAGTACCAGAAGCTGTGCCACCTGTACCGGTAGTCAAGGAGAAGGAAGTACCAGAAGCTGTGCCACCTGCACCGGTACTAAAGAGGGAAGTACCAGAAACTGTGCCACCTATGCCGGTAGTCAAGGAGAAGGAAATACCAGAAGCTGTGCCACCTGTACCGGTAGTCAAGGAGAAGGAAGTACCAGAAGCTGTGCCATCTGTACCAGTGGTCAAGGAGAAGGAAGTACCAGAGGCTGTGCCACTTGTACCGGTAGTCAAGGAGAAGGAAGTACCAGAAGCTGTGCCATTTGTACCGGTAATCAAGGAGAAGGAAGTACCAGAATCTGTGCCACCTGTACCGGTAGTCAAGGAGAAGGAAGTGCCAGAAGCTGTGCCAACTATGCCGGTAGTCAAGGAGAAGGAAGTGCCAGAAGCTGTGCCACCTGTGCCTGTAGTCAAGGAGAAAGAAGTGCCAGAAGCTGTGCCACCTATGCCGGTAGTCAAGGAGAAAGAAGTGCCAGAAGCTGTGCCAACAGTGCCGGTAGTCAAGAAGGAGGTACCGGAAGCTGTGCCACCTGTGCCTGTAGTCAAGGAGAAAGAAGTACCAGAAGCTGTGCCACCTGTGCCTGTAGTCAAGGAGAAAGAAGTACCAGAAGCTGTGCCACCTGTACCGGTAGTCAAGGAGAAAGAAGTACCAGAAGCTGTGCCACTTGTACCGGTAATCAAGGAGAAGGAAGTACCAGAATCTGTGCCACCTGTACCGGTAGTCAAGGAGAAGGAAGTGCCAGAAGCTGTGCCAACTATGCCGGTAGTCAAGGAGAAGGAAGTGCCAGAAGCTGTGCCACCTGTACCGGTAGTCATGGAGAAAGAAGTGCCAGAAGCTGTGCCAACAGTGCCTGTAGTCAAGGAGAAAGAAGTGCCAGAAGCTGTGCCAACAGTGCCGATAGTCAAGAAGGAGGTACCGGAAGCTGTGCCACCTGTGCCGGTAGTCAAGAAGGAAGTACCAGAAGCTGTGCCACCTGTGCCTGTAGTCAAGGAGAAAGAAATACCAGAAGCAGTGTCACCTGTACCGGTAGTCAAGGAGAAGGAAGTATCAGAAATTGTGCCACCTAAGACGGAAATACTAAAAACTGTACCACCTGAGAAGGTAGTCAAGGAGGAGGAAGTACTAGAAATTGTACCACCAAAGAAGGAAGTACCAGAAGCTGTGCCACCGAAGAAGGAAGTACCAGAAACTGTGCCACCGAAGAAGGAAGTAACAGTAACTGTGCCATTGAAGAAGGAAGCACCAGAAACTGTGCCACCGAAGAAGGAAGTACCAGAAACTGTGCCACCGAAGAAGGAAGTACCAGAAACTGTGCCACCGAAGAAGGAAGTACCAGAAGCTGTGCCACCGAAGAAGGAAGTACCAGAAACTGTGCCACCGAAGAAGGAAGTACCAGAAACTATGCCACCGAAGAAGGAAGTACCAGAAGCTGTGCCACCGAAGAAGGAAGTACCAGAAGCTGTGCCACCGAAGAAGGAAGTACCAGAAACTATGCCACCGAAGAAGGAAGTACCAGAAGCTGTGCCACCGAAGAAGGAAGTACCAGAAACTATGCCACCGAAGAAGGAAGTACCAGAAGCTGTGCCACCGAAGAAGGAAGTACCAGAAACTATGCCACCGAAGAAGGGAGTACCAGAAGCTGTGCCACCGAAGAAGGAAGTACCAGAAGCTGTGCCACCGAAGAAGGAAGTACCAGAAACTATGCCACCGAAGAAGGAAGTACCAGAAGCTGTGCCACCGAAGAAGGAAGTACCAGAAGCTGTGCCACCGAAGAAGGAAGTACCAGAAACTATGCCACCGAAGAAGGAAGTACCAGAAGCTGTGCCACCGAAGAAGGAAGTACCAGAAACTATGCCACCGAAGAAGGAAGTACCAGAAGCTGTGCCACCGAAGAAGGAAGTACCAGAAACTGTGCCACCGAAGAAGGAAG
>NC_091551.1:53051470-53053970 GCF_042767895.1 Penaeus vannamei
GTTTTGATGTGAATGTAGTTATATATATATATATATATATATATATATATATATATATATATGTATATATATACACATATGTATATATATATAAATGAATAAATGTATATGAACATATATATATGTATATATATATATATATATATATATATGAATATATATATGTGTGTGTATATATATATATATATATATATATATATATATATATATATATATATATATATATATATGTATTTATGTATGTATATATATATGAATATATATATATAAAAAATATATATATATGTATATATATATGTATGTATATATATATATATATATATATATATATATATATATATATATATATATGTGCGTGTGTGTGTGTGTGTGTGTGTTCCAAAAGGTTTGTGAAATAGTTTTGCATGAAAGCATACATGCATGTATGTATTTATATGTGTGTATAAATTTCATTTTTTCCTTTTGTCATATTATATATATACATAAACACAAAGACACACACACAGATATATATATATATATATATATATATATATATATATATATATATATATATATATGTATATATATACATATATATACATATAATTTATATACATATATACATATATACATATATACATATATACATATATATATATGTATATAAATATATATATATATATATATATATATATATATATATATATATATATATATATATATATATATATATATATGTATTTATATGTGTGTGTGTGTTTGTGTGTGTGTGTGAGTGTGTGTGTGTGTGTCTGTGTGTATGTGTATGTATATGTATGTGTGTATACATGTATATATTCCAAATGTGCGAATTCATTCTATATGAATATTGGTCACACTAAAACCCCAGCGATTATAAATATGCCTTGTTCTTTACAGCAATGTAATTAGCAAAAAGCACAGACCGCTTGACGAAAGCAGATCATTTGCGCGAAAAGGCTATGCAATCTCTGTGTAATTATGCCGAGCAACGTCGTTCGCAATATCTTCGTTGCCACTCTAAGAATAAGCGCACAAAATACTTGCGAATAATTGGAGAATATAATTGGAGAATCGAGAAGTTGCGTTGGTGTTGCCGAATGGGAGAAAGGAAAGAGAGGGAGAGACGGGTCTTTCTCTTATTTTCTAATTTTTGTGTATCTGTATGACACAAAAACACACAAACAAACAAACAAACAAAAAACACCCATAAACACACACACACGCATAAACGAATATGAAAACAGCCACAAGAAATAATTAAATTAAATCGTAAAGATCCGAACTAGTCAAGTTTCTCGTTAGAAATGGACACACACACACACACACACACACACACACACACACACACACACACACACACACACACACACACACACACGAGCAACTGTCCATGCATGCGTGATAAGCGCAGAATATTAATACACTAAAAATATTTCACTCCGAAACCCCAGGCAATAAAGCAATTTCTGGCCCGCGAAAAGCCATGTTCTAAATACGAGCAGCTAACGAAATGCAAAATAGCTACCCCGGCCGAACCACTTTCAAAAACACTTGCTGAAAAGGTGTAAAAAAAAAAAAAAAAAACGACGGATTTGGGTCGTGGAAACCCATCTACTTATGCAACTTTCTTGTACTCTCGCTTCGCTCCGAGAGGCGAGTAGCGAACACGGGCGCTGTCTGCCCCGCTGTGCACCACGCCAAGTATCCATCTTAATTGAACCAGAAACGTGCACATCTTTGAACCCTGACAAACACCGTACTCTTGCAATATGCCAGTGCAATTTGCATTATGCAATTGCTTTATTTAACTCTTGTCACCGTGTGTTTTTATCTTCAAATTGTGGATCGACAGTAAAAGAAGAAACTCGGGCATGGTAATACCCATAATTTCTTCCAAGGGAAATGACCTCCGGAGCTGAATCGACGAATTGATACCGCATATGCAATATATACAAGCAACATACCTGGGCATCTCGCTTTAATGGGTGCTGGCACGGGCCCCTTGCCTGAGATGCATGTTTTATTGCTTGTTTTACTGGCTGTGGACGTTCGACCTTTCCGTGATGCAAAAAAAAAGAGAGAAAATTTCAAAACTTTCTTTTCCATTTAAAAGACGAAACATGCATATCCAAGCTTATTTGCAAACACGGCACGCGAGGTAGTCACGATTACCAAAGCTTTTTTTTTTTTTTTTTTTGAGAAAGAGTCGAGAGATGGCTCTTCAGGAGGGGCATCATAAACCCAACAAGCAAACAGACTCCGTCCCTTGGCTGTGATGAAGTTGTATCTGTCATGAACCTTTGTCGAAGCCAGGTCATCGAGGTTACCATATATTGCCCGATTCTCAACAATTATCGCATTTATTACGCTCTGTGAGGCTGCATTATCCCGAGGAGGTTTAAAATGCGTGCGTGTGAGTTATTCCGATCTTGTTTCCCAGCTTATAATGATTTCTTTCGACGGAGATGCAGTGGAACAATATCAAAATAATGTTTAT
>NC_091551.1:53058970-53061496 GCF_042767895.1 Penaeus vannamei
AGGTCAGGTCACAGAAGAGGTCAAGGCTACCGGAGTGCGTTGACTTTTAGCCGGGTGATAATTGGGGCTTTGGATCCGAATGGGGTGTCTTTGGCGAAGCCTGGTGGATTAGACATGGCTTTGAATGGGGTGGCAGCGGGGTTGGGTGTGCGTGTGGGTGTGGGAGAGAGGGAGGAGGGGGCGGAAGGGAGGGTGGTTAGAGGAAGGAGGGTGGTTAGAGGAGGAAGGGGGGAAGGAGGAGGGGGTGGGAGGGAGGGTGGTTGGAGGAGGGAGGGGGAAGGAGGAGGGAGGGGGGAAGGAGGAGGGGGTGGGAGGGGAGGGAGGGGAGGGAAGGAGGGAGGGAGGGAGGAGGAGGTATAGAGGCGGAAGCTTGGCTGGTTTATATATCCTATGAGATATTTGTACGGTGATTTTATCTCTCTCATCTCCCGTTTTCGATATTTCCTCTCCTCTCTCTGCCCCCTCACCCCTCCCCTTCCTTCTCCCTCTCCCTACTTCTCCTCTTCTTCTTCTTTCTCATCCTCTCCCTCCCCTCACCCTCTCCCTTTCCCTCCCCATCGCCCGTCCATCTCCCTCCCCCTCCCCTCTCCCTCCCCGTCGCCCGTCCCTCTCCTTCTCCCTTCCTCTCTCTCTCCTTCTCCCTTCCTCTCCCTCTCCTTCTCCCTTCCTCTCCCCATCGCCCTTCCCTCTCTCTCCTTCTCCCTTCCTCTCCCTATCACCCTCCCCTCTCCCTCTCCTTCTCCCTTCCTCTCCCTATCACCCTTCCCTCTCCCTCTCCTTCTCCCTTCCTCTCCCTATCAGCCTCCCTTCTCCCTCTCCTTCTCCCTTCCTCTCCCCATCGCCCTCCCTTCTTCCTCTAATTCTCCCTTCCTCTCCCTATCACCCTCCCCTCTCCCTCTCCTTCTCCCTTCCTCTCCCTATCACCCTCCCCTCTCCCTCTCCTTCTCCCTTCCTCTCCCCATCGCTCTTCCCTCTCTCTCCTTCTCCCTTCCTCTCCCTATCGCCCTCCCCTCTCCCTCTCCTTCTCCCTTCCTCTCCCCATCCCCCTCCCCCCTCCCTCTCCTTCTCCCTTCCTCCCCCCCTCCCCCTCCCTTCTCCCTCTCCTTCTCCCTTCCTCTCCCCATCGCCCTCCCCTCTCCCTCTCCTTCTCCCTTCCTCTCCCCATCGCCCTTCCCTCTCTCTCTTAGTCCCTCTCTACCTCTCCATCGCCCTCCCCTCTCCCTCTCTTCTTCCTCGCCACGATCTATCGATGAAAATCCAGCGAAATAATAACACTTGGCAACGTGACCCACCGCGTATTTCTCGGACCAGAAAATATCGTTTTTTTTTTATTTTATATTTTTTTCTTCATATTTTCACGTGTATTTACAACTTCCTTGCGCCCTCCATCTCTCTTTAAGATCACATTATCCCTCCCCCTTTTTTATTATGCTTGTTTATATACCCCTTCTTTCGTTAGGGTTAGTTAATGCTTCCTGCCTTGCTTGGGTGCTTGGGCTTCTGTTTATCATTCGATTTTCTTCTTCCCTGATTCGTTATCGTGTTTCTTTTGCCTTCAGGTTTTTGTTTGTTCTTTATGCATTCCCGTTTTTTTTTTTTTGGTATTTTTTCATAGTCTTCCTTATTTTTTTCTTTGTTATCGTTTGCAGATTTTAATGAATTATTACTAATTATCGACCCTCCCTATCTCCAAATATTTATTAGCCTGTCCCTCTTCCTCGCCATATGTCTGCATCCCCCCTCCCTTCCCTCTCTCCTCCCCTCCCCCCTTCCCCCCACCCTCTTTCCCCTGCTCCTCCTTCGGTCTCGTTCCCTTGCCCTTACCTCCTCCACCCTCTTCTTCCTCCTCCTCTTTCCCTTCCCTCCTCCCTCCTTCCTTCTTTTCCTTTTCCCCTCTTTCCCTTCCTTCTTTGCTTTCCCTCCTTTCCCCCTCTCCACCCGCCTTCTTTCCTTTCCCCTCCCCCTTCACCTATTTCCCTTCCCCCTCCCCTTCCACCCTCCTTCCCTCTTTCCCTTCCCTTCTCCCCCCCCCCTCGTACACTTGCCTCTCCCCTCCCACCTCCTTCCCACCTCTCCACCCTCCATCTCCCTTTTCCATGTCCTCCCTCTTTCCCTTCCTCCCTCCCCCTCCTCATCCTCCTCCCTCTTTCCCTTCCTCCCTCCCCCTCCTCATCCTCCTCCCTCCCTTCCCCCTCGTACACTTACCCCCCCCCCCCCCCACCGCCACGTCTCAAATTACCATCATAAACTCACAAGAGAACTGAGTGCAGCACCTCTCCGATAAGCGATGATAGGCCTACCTCTCTGGGCCTGCCTTTTGTTCGGCGTCGCCTCTTCCTCCTCCTCCTCCTCCTCCTCCTCCTCCTCCTTCTCCTCCTCCTCCTCCTCCTCCTCCTCCTCCTCCTTCTCCTCCTCCTCCTCCTCTTCCTCCTTCTCCTCCTCCCTTTTCTCTCCTCCTCCTCCTCCTCCTTTCCCTCCTCCACCTCCTCTTCCTATTCCTCCCCCTCCCCCTCCTCCTCCTCCTCC
>NC_091551.1:53077601-53080101 GCF_042767895.1 Penaeus vannamei
AACCCCAACAAAACCAAAACCCCAAAAACCCAAAAAAAAAAAAAAAAAAACCCCAACAAAAAAAACATGGACAAAAAAAAAAAAAAAAAAAAAAATGGCAAAAAAAAAAACAACATCCCCCAAAAATCGAAAAAATAAAAAAAAAAAAAACAAAAAATGAAACAACTCCCAAAAACAAAAAAAAAAAACCCCAAAAAACAAACAAAAATGCCCCCTAAAAAACCCCCCCCCCCAAAAAAAAAAAAAAAAAAAAAACAAAAAAAAAAAGAAAAAAATGAAACAACTGAAAAAAAAAAACAAAAAAAACAAAAACCCCCAAAAAAAAAAAATGCCCCAAAAAAAAAAAAAAAAATGAAAAATAACACAACAACAAAACACAAAAACAACTGACAAACAGCAAACAAAAAACAAAAAACAAACACAAAAAACTAAAACAAACAACAACAACAACAAAAAAAAAAAACCCCCAACCACCACCAAACCACACAACCAAACCCCCTCCCCAAAACCCACCCCCCCTCCCCCCAAAAAAAACCCATCCCCTCCCCCCCCCCCCCCTCCCCCCCCTCCCCAAAAACCCCCCCCCCCCCAAAAAACCCCCCCCAAAAAACCCCCCAAAACCCCCCTCCCCCCCCCCCTCCCCCCCACACCTACCCCCAAAACCCCCCCCCCAAAACCATCCAAAAACCCCAAAACCCTCCCCCCACACTCCAAAACCCCAAACCCACACTCCCCCTCAACACACACACACACACCAAACTACACACACCCCAACACACACACACACACACACAAACACACACACACACACACACACACACACACACACACAAACACACACACACACACACAAACCACCAAACACCCACACACACACCCCAAACACCCACACACACACCCAACACACATCCACACACACACACACACCACACACACACACACACACACACACACACACACACACACACCACAAACACAAAAAAAAAAAAAAAAAAAACATACCCCCCCCCCCCAAACACACACACACACACACACACACACACACAACAATAAAATTAAAAAAAAAAAAAAAAACCCCCCCCCCAAAAACCCGAACTATTTATTATTATTATTATTTTTAAATATATTGTATTATGTAGTATGTATGTATGTATGTATGTATGTATTATTATTATTATTATTATTATTATTTTTATTATTATTATTATTATTATTATTATTATATATTATATATATATACATATATATATAATATATACATATATATATATATATGTCTATATATATATGTATATATATATACATATATATATATATATATATATATATATATATATATATATATATATATATATATATATATATATATATATATACATACATGCATCCATACATAAAGAAAGAAACTATGTACACACACACACACATATACCGACACATATCTAGACCCACTCTTTCTCCCAACCGTTTCCCCTCCACACCCTCCTCTCCGACCCGGCCTCTCCGCTTCGCCTCTTCCCGCCTGACGCCTCCGACCCACACGAGCCACGCCCTCGCCCGCCCAGAGTCCCCGGTCACGCCAAGAAACCGCTTCGCACCGTTGCTCTGAGGCTAATTTTATTCAATTTTTCAGTGATTTGTATTACGTTTTTTTTTTTTTTTTGGTATTATTATTGTTATTCTTTTTATTATCATTATTAGTGTTATCATTAATGATATTAATGTTATAATTACTGTGATCATTATCTTTATCGTTCTCGTTGCTATTATCAGTACTATAGCCATTATTATTGTTACTAATGTTATTATCGTTATTATTTTTATACTGATAATAATTTTTGATAATTATTATTGTTGTTATGATATTTTTTATTAGTATTAGTACTGTATCACTGTTATAATTGTTAGTATCATTGTTATTATTATTGTAATAATTATTATGATAATTGTTGTTATCATTATCATTAGTCTTATCATTGTTGTTATTATTATTATTGTTATTATCATCATTACCATTATGATTATTATTGTTATAATTATTCTTATTATCGTTATTAATATGATCATTATCATTATTATTATCATTATTACTGTTTAGCGTTATTGTTGTTACTATTATTCCGATCATCCTCACTCTCTTCCTAATCACCCTCGCCTTCTCCATCTCTTCCTCCTGTTCTTCCTGTTGCTACTGCTTGTGAAGGAAAGTATCTTTTCTTCTTTTTATTTCATTTTTGTTGCATTCTCACACAACTTATTGTGCGAATTAGAAGGTTCAGGGTTCGGTGTTTTGGTCGAATCCTTTGAGCGGATCAGTTGTGATTCGCCAGCCAGGGTTCATTACGCTGCGAAGCCTCGGCTGTTGAGGTATGACAATTTTCGTTTATTTTGTTTTTATAGTTGTAGTGACAGTATCCTTTGGTATTATTATTGTTTGTTGTGTCAAGAAAATGAATTATCGCTCATGTAATGTTCTCTGATATTTTGTTTACTGAATAGG
>NC_091551.1:53090101-53092601 GCF_042767895.1 Penaeus vannamei
AAGAAGGGAAAAGGGAAATCAAAGATAAAATGAAGAAAGAAGAAGCGAGATAGAGAAACAGACAGACAGGAAGCACTAAGGAAAAAGAGAGTAGAGAAAAATGGGTTTAGAAAGGGAAGACGGAAAGGGAGATGGAGAGAAAATTAAGTAAGAAGAAGCGAGATGGAGAAAGAGAGAGACAATGAAATAAAGAAAAATAATGAAAAGAAAATAGGAAGAAGAAAAAGACGGAGGGAGAGAAAGCCAGGTGAAGAAAGACGGAGAGTCAGAAAGAGAAAAAAAAATCAGGAGAAACACAAGACTAGAGAGATTTATTAAAGCGGAAGAAAAAGAAGAAATGAAAAGGAAAATTGAGAAATGAAAAGACAGAATAGGAAATGGGAGAGTAGATAGTAAAAAGGTGATAACGGTGTGTATGGAAGAGACTAGCATGAGTTGCGAAATTACACAAATATCTGTATATGACGTCATCCATCTGCAAATGCGTTTTTAATTTTTTCATCAATTAATAAGAAAAAGAATGATAATAATAATTATAATAAGGATAATAATGATAATCATAGTAATGAGAAAATGATAATGATAGCAATAATTATGATAATATGATAATATTAACAGTAATGACGGTGGTCATGATGATTATAATGGTAGCAATAATAAGGATAGAATGTCATTGATGATGATCTAGATAATAAGGATAATAATGATGATAATAATGATTGTAATCATCATCTTACTAATAATAGCAACAACAATAATACTGACGACAATCGTAATAAAGATGATAAAAGTAATAGTAATGTAATAAAAATAATGACAAAATAATAATAATAATAATAATAATAGTGATACTGCTCATAATAATGATAATAATAATAATGGTAGCTCTCTGTATCTCTTTCATCGCTCTATTCACAGAACTCCGTTTCAACTTTTCTCTGCATATCTCCCTGTCTCTCTTTTATTCCCCTCCTTCCCCTTCCCCCTTTTCCCTTAGTCTCTCGTAAAGTTCCCCAGACACATAATACTCTAATCTTACGTGATCCGACAAAAGCTCCAACGTGGAAATCATATGGTTTTATTGCTGCCGAAATTGCCTTTGAGCTAACAACGCTCTGACAACTCTGTTTATTTCTCGTCTAAGTAAGTTTTGTTCTTTTCCACTTGTATATTTTATTCTTTTTTAGAGGAAGGAAGGTTTTTTTTTATCTATTCACTTGTATACTGATTAAACGTAGGGTATAAAAGTTGCGAGAATATGGTGGTATATGTAAGATTAGAAAAGAAAAGTTACTACTGTGTTCCTTTTTTGCGGGATCCCTTGACACGGAGGCAGTACATACTTATTTTCCACTCAGATGGACAATGTGTGCAATATATAATAGATACATATACCATGCACTTATTAAGCAATTTCATCTTTATTATTGCTATTATGAGGCAATTTCGTAACAAAATCCAGTGGTAAATGACAGTAAATACTTCCAAAGCACAGGCGCGGAGTTTCTGTTGGTTGAGCATTATCATTAAACCAATGTTTTGTTTAACCTCCCCTCCGGCCGGCCTACAAATGGCTACTTTCTGCTTCAATGTTTTCATTCGCCACGTAACTGCTGCCACATTCCTCTCGCAGCCGGGTGGCTTGATATCCATCGCAGGGAAAGAATAAGCAAACAAATGTAAAAACGTAAATAAACAAAAAATAACCGTCAAAAAACAAACAGCGCATTCCCTCGAGATCGTAAATTGGTCGGAGTCCTAAAAGGGCTGATCCTTATGCCGGGACCGTGGCTGACACGCTGGCGATATATTCATGTATTCTGTCCTAAAAATGTTAGGAGATACTGTGTAACAGTTTGGTCTCGCGTGATATGCGACCAAAACCCGATGTCATGACCGCCTGCATTCCTATTCGTTGTTACACGAACCGGAACTGTGACCCGGAACCGAGACGCATTTGTATAGTGATGGTACGTTATTTGAGGGTTATGCATTCTTATATAGCGAAATATCAAATGTTAGGATTAGAAACAGTTTGAATTAGATATAAAAAGGTTTTCAAAAGACTGATTATTTCCAGATTTTATTAGTCTATTCCGATTTTAGAACGTAATTAATGTCTTTTTTCTGCCATATGTCAGTCCAACTAAATCTTGGATTAACGATAATATCACGACTTTGATATTTAAGCTGAACTCTAAAAAAAAATCAAGCACTCCATATTCATATTATCTAGTGAAATAACTCCTTATCTTGCTTTTTGACGACAAACTCGGTGTCATTATTAATATCACTTGACGTATGATTTCCTCTGCATGCGTGTGTATAACTGTGCATGCCTTTATAAATACACACACTCACAACTCCCAGAATAGCTTAAAAGAGACTTTATTCTGCGTGACTAATGTGATAGTAAAATACAACAAGCCAGTCTTAAACACACACACTTCCCTTACCCAGAATTTCCTTTGTGTTAATCAGAAAAGACCGTAAAGAGAAA
>NC_091551.1:53095101-53096624 GCF_042767895.1 Penaeus vannamei
TTCATTTGCGGTTTCTTCAGTATAATGTAATTACTAAATGCCATTAAGTACAGCTGTGATTGCTCGGCAGACCTGACCGCAACATTTATCAAAATATACTTTCACTCACGTCGAGAGAACATATTTTAGTCTTTGTGTCTGTTAAGTATAATATGTCTTGCTGTTATTCTCTGTTCCTCTGATGTTTTTTTTAATGTTTCTCGTGTTTTTTCTGCTTATTTTCTGTCTTTTACGTTCGTTTTTATCATGTTTTCATTTACGTATATTTTTTTCCATAATGTTTCCTTTTTTCCTATTCATAGCTATTCATCAATATCCTACTTTTCACACTCATCTCATTGTATTTTATTTTATTCTTCTTTTCTTTCATATTTCTGCTTCTATTTTTTCGATATTTTTTTGTTTTATTAATGATACAAGTGAATTGACTCCAATCTTAATCTTAATAGTAGTATTAATGACAACGACAAAAAAAATGACAGTGATAATATAATTGATAATGAGATTCTCTGAGTATAATGTACCAGCAGCCATTGAAAGTATCTATCAATTACATTACAGAACAAGTAGTTGGGAATAATATCTCATTCTGTTGTTATTGTTATTGTTGTTTGTAATCCCATCATTAGTAGTAGTAGTAGCATTACCATTATTATCGTTATCATTAATATTATTATTGTTATTGTTAATATTATTAT
Organism: Penaeus vannamei; assembly: GCF_042767895.1. Classification (NCBI taxonomy): domain Eukaryota; kingdom Metazoa; phylum Arthropoda; class Malacostraca; order Decapoda; family Penaeidae; genus Penaeus; species Penaeus vannamei. The sequence continues at coordinate 53,095,800 of NC_091551.1, forward strand.
TGTTATTGTTAATATTATTATTGTTATTGTTAATATTATTTTTTGTTGTTTTATTATCGTTATTATAATCATCATTATCACGATCATTGATATTACCAATGATATCATTGATATTACTAATGATGCCATTGATATTATCACTATAACTTCAAATATCAATATCAAATTGTTATCATTATTATTGATGCTATTAGTCTCGCTATTTCCATCACTAGCATTGTTGTTATTAGTGCTATTATCATCATCATTACTATCAATTTGATTATTAGTATTACTGTGATTGTTCTAATCTTTGTGTTATCATTTTATTGTTGTTACTTGTTGTTGTTTACTATTACTCATGTACGTGTTATTAATCATGTTTAATATGATTATCATTATAGTCATTATTTCACTAGCATTATGATAATGATAATATCAATTGTAGCAGTAGCGCTAGTAATCACCATTATAAATTTTATATCATTATTATCATTTCCTGAATTAATATCAAAGCATTATTGTAGCTATTGTTATTATTATCACATTGTTTATTGTAGTAGTTGCAGTATCATCATTAGTATGAGAATTATTATCTCTTCTATTTTTTGTGTTATTTATACTCTCTTGTTGTTATCATTATCATTTGTATCTAATATCATCATAATTATCTTTATTTGTTTTTGTTGTAGTTCTCAACATCGTCCAGGAACATGATTATCATCTTAATTATACCATAATCATAAAAATCAGTTGTAATGTTATTACAAGTACAGGATAATTAAATAATTTCCATAATTATTTTTTATCATATTCACTATCATTATTACCTCTGTCGTCATCACT
>NC_091551.1:53097124-53099624 GCF_042767895.1 Penaeus vannamei
TACTTTAAAATCGGACCGAAAATATGTGTACTATGCGTAAATATTTGTGAAAAGTTGACCTTACTTTTTTCTAGGTGAATATTTTCCGGAAGGTGACTACTTTCACACCCTAATAGGAGATTTTGAAACATATGTCACTTTTACAAGAACCACATGAATATATTGCAAATCCTTATGGCCGCATGTAATATAACTATTATTCAGATACAAATTGAGCCATAATACTTTAAAATCGGACCGAAAATACGTGTGCTATGCGTAAAAATGTGAAGGACCTAATAATCGCGATCTTATTCCTTTTTATTATGTTTACATTTTGCATGACAAATCATGTACAGAATACATGTACTGCATATAATTATCTATCATTACCTAATATTGATGCTCTAATAGGGTTTTACAATGTATAATATTTGTCGAAAGAATAACATTTCTCCAGTCGGTCGGGTACCAAATGCATAATTTTCCCCGCGCGGCCGGGTCGTCCTGGACCTGACCTGACCTGACCTGACCTGACCTGACCTGACCTGACCTGACCTGACCTGACCTAACCTAACCTAACCTAACCTAACCTAACCTCCCCAAATTCCAGCTAATGTAACCTATCCTCGATTAAACTGATTTACGATCATATTTATGTGAGAAAACGAAATTTGGAGTCTCCTGGTTTAATTTGAGGCTAACCAAACCTAATCTAACCTAAACTAACCTAACGTAACCTCCCCAAATTCCAGCTAATGTAACCTATCCTGGATTAAACTGATTTACGATAAAGTTTATGTGAGAAAACGAAATTTGGATTCTGGTTAAATTTCAGCCTAACGTAACCTAACGTAACCTAACCTAACCTCCCCAAATTGCAGGTAATGAAACCTATCCTGGATTAAACTGATTTACGATCAAGTTTATGTGAAATAACGAAATTTGGAGTCTCCTGGTTAAATTTGAGCCTAACCTAACCTAACCTAACGTAGCCTATCCTAACATCCCCAAATTCCAGCTAATGTAACCTATCCTGGATGAAACTGATTTACGATGAAGTTTATGTGAGAAAACGAAATTTGGAGTCTCCTGGTTAAATTTGAGCCTAACCTACCCTAACGTAACCTAACCTAACCTCCCCAAATTCCAGCTAATGTAATCTATCCTGGATTAAACTGATTTACGATCAAGTTTATGCGAGAAAACGAAATTTGGAGTCTCCTGGTTAAATTTGAGCCTAACCTAACCTAACCTCCCCAAATTCCAGCTAAAGTAACCTATCCTGGATTAAACTGATTTAAGATCAAGTTTATGTGAGAAAACGAAATTTGGAGTCTCCTGGTTAAATTTGAGCTTAATCTAACCTAACCTAACCTCCCCAAATTCCAGCTACTGTAACCTATCCTGGATTAAACTGATTTACGATCAAGATTATGTAAGAAAACGAAATTTGAAGTCTCCTGGTTAACTTTGTGCCTAACCTAACCTAACCTAACCTTACCTCCCCAAATTCCAGCTAATGTAACCTATCCTGGATTAAACTGATTTACGATCAAGTTTATGTGAGAAAACGAAATTTGGAGTCTCCTGGTTAAATTTGAGCTTAACCTAACCTAACCTAACCTAACCTAACCTAACCTAACCCAACCTAACCTAACCTAACCTAACGTAACCTAACCTAACCTCCCCAAATGCCAGCTAATATAACCTATCCTGGATTAAACTGATTTACGACCAAGTTTATGTGAGAAAACGAAATTTGGAGTCTCCTGCTTAAATCTGAGCCTAACCTAACCTAACGTAACCTAACCTAACCAACCCAAATTCCAGCTAATGTAACCTATCCTGGATTAAACTGATTTACGATCAAGTTTATGTGAGAAAACGAAATTTGGAGTCTCCTGGTTAAATTTGAGCCTAACCTAACATAACATAACATAACCTCCCCAAATTCCAGCTAATGTGACCTATCTTGGATTAAACTGATTTACGATCAAGTTTATGTGAGAAAACGAAATTTGGTGTCTCCTGGTTAAATTTCAGCCTAACCTAACCTAACGTAACCTAACCTAACCTCCCCAAATTCCAGCTAATATAACCTATCGTGGATTAAACTGATTTACGATCAAGTTTATGTGAGAAAACGAAATTTGGAGTCTGCTGGTTAAATTTGAGCCTAACCTAATCTAACCTAACCTCCCCAAATTGCAGGTAATGTAACCTATCCTGGATTAAACTGATTTACGATCAAGTTTATGTGAGAATACGAAATTTGGAGTCTCCTGGTTAAATTTGAGCCTAACCTAACCTAACGTGACCTAACCTAACCTCCCCAAATTCACGCTAATATAACCTATCGTGGATTAAACTGATTTACGATCAAGTTTATGTGAGAAAACGAAATTTGGAGTCTCCTGGTTAAATTTGAGCCTAACCTAACCTAACCTAACCTATCCTCCCCAAATTGCAGGTAATGTAACCTATCCTGGATTAAACTGATTTACGATCAAGTTTATGT
>NC_091551.1:53102124-53113494 GCF_042767895.1 Penaeus vannamei
CTAACCTTAGGTTAGGTTAGGTTTCGTTAGGTTAGGTTAGGTTAGGTTAGCTTAGGTTAGGCTCAAATTTAACCAGGAGACTCCAAATTTCGTTGTCTCACATAAACTTGATCGTAATTCAGTTTAATCCAGGATAGGTTACATTAGCTGGAATTTGGGGAGGTTATGTTAGGTTAGGTTAGGTTAGGTTAGGTTATGTTAGGTTAGGTTAAGTTAGGTTAGGCTCAAATTTAACCAGGAGACTCCAAATTTCGTTTTCTCACATAAACTTGATCGTAAATCAGTTTAATCCAGGATAGGTTACAATAGCTGGAATTTGGGGAGGTTAGGTTAGGTTAGGTTAGGTTAGACTCAAATTTAACCAGGAGACTCCAAATTTCGTTTTCTCACATAAGCTTGATCGTACATCAGTTTAATCCAGGATAGGTTACATTAGCTGGAATTAGGGGAGGTTAGGTTAGGTCAGGTTAGGCTCAAATTTAACCAGGAGACTCCATAAGCTTGATCGTAAATCAGTTTAATCAAGGATAGGTTACATTAGCTGGAATTTGGGGAGGTTAGGTTAGGTTAGGTTAGGTTAGGTTAGGCTCAGATTTAACCAGGAGACTCCAAATTTCGTTTTCTCACATAAACTTGATCGTAAATCAGTTTAATCCAGGATAGGTTACATTAGCTGGAATTTGGGGAGGTTAGGTTAGGTTAGGTTAGGTTAGGTTAGGTTAGGCTCAGATTTTACCAGGAGACTCCAAATTTCGTTTTCTCACATAAATTTGATCGGAAATTAGTTTAATCCAGGATAGGTTACAGTAGCTGGAATTTGGGGAGGTTAGGTTAGGTTACGTTAGGTTAGGTTAGGCTCAAATTTAACCAGGAGACTCCAAATTTCGTTTTCTCACATAAACTTGATCGTAAATCAGTTTAATCCAGGATAGGTTACAGTAGCTGGAATTTGGGGAGGTTAGGTTAGGTTAGGTTGGGTTAGGCTCAAATTTAACAAGGAGACTCCAAATTTCGTTTTCTCACATAAATTTGATCATAAATCAGTTTAATCGAGGATAGGTTACATTAGCTGGAATTTGGGGAGGTTAGGTTAGGTTAGGTTATGTTAGGTTCCGTTAGTTTACATTAGGTTAGGTTAGGCTGAAATTTAATCAGGAGACTCCAAATTTCGTTTTCTTACATAAACTTGATCGTAAATCAGTTTAATACAGGATAGATTACATTAGCTGGAATTTGGGGAGATTATGTTATGTTATGTTATGTTATCTTTTGTTAGGTTAGGGTCAAATTTAACTAGGAGACTCCAGATTTCGTTTTCTCACATAAACTATATTGTAAATCAGTTTAATCCAGGATAGGTTACATTTGTAGGAATTTGGGGAGGTTAGGTTAGGTTAGGTTAGGTTAGGTTAGGTTAGGTTAGGTTAGGTTAGGTTAGGTTAGGTTAGGTTAGGTTAGGTTAGGTTAGGTTAGGTTAGGTTAGGTTAGGTTAGGTTAGGTTAGGTTAGGTTAGGTTAGGTTAGGTTAGGTTAGGTTAGGTTAGGTTAGGTTAGGTTAGGTTAGGTTAGGTTAGGCTCAAATTTAACCAGGAGACTCCAAATTTCGTTTTCTCACATAAACTTGATCGTACATCAGTTTAATCAAGGATAGGTTACATTAGCTGGAAATTGGGGAGGTTAGGTTAGGTTACGTTAGGTTAGGTTAGGGTCAAATTTAACCAGGAGACTCCAAATTTCGTTTTCGAACATAAACTTGATCGTAAATCAGTTTAATCCAGGATAGGTTACATTAGCTGGAATTTGGGGAGGTTAGGTTAGGTTAGGTTATGTTATGTTAGGTTAGGTTAGGCTCAGATTTAACCAGGAGACTCCAAATTTCGTTTTCTCACATAAACTTCATCGTAAATCAGTTCAATCCAAGATAGGTTACATTAGCTGGAATTTGTGGAGGTTAGGTTAGGTTAGGTTAGGTTAGGTTAGGCTCAAACATGACCAGGAGACTCCAAATTTCGTTTTCTCACATAAACTTGATCGTAAATCAGTTTAATCCAGGATAGGTTACAGTAGCTCGAATTTGGGGAGGTTAGGTTAGGTTAGGTTAGGCTCAAATTTAACCAGGAGACTCCAAATTTCGTTTTCTCACATAAACTTGATCGTAAATCAGTTTAATCCAGGATAGGTTACATTAGCTGGAATTTGGGGAGGTTAGGTTAGGTCAGGTTAGGCTCAAATTTAACCAGGAGACTCCAAATTTCGTTTTCTCACATAAAGTTGATCGTAAATCAGTTTAATCCAGGATAGGTTACATTAGCTGGAATTTGGGGAGGTTAGGTTAGGTTGCGTTAGGTTAGGTTACGTTAGTTTACGTTAGGTTAGGTTAGGCTCAAATTTAACCAGGAGACTCCAAATTTCGTTTTCTTACATAAACTTAATCGTAAATCAGTTTAATCCAGGATAGATTACATTAGCTGGAATTTGGGTAGGTTAGGTTAGGTTATGTTATGTTATGTTAGGTTAGGGTCGAATTTAACTAGGAGACTCCAAATTTCGTTTTCTCACATAAACTTGATCGTAAATCAGATTAATCCAGGACAGGTTACATTAGCTGGAATTTAATTAGGTTAGGTTACGTTAGGTTAGTATAGGTTAAGTTAGGCTCAAATTTAACCATGAGACTCGAAATTTCGTTTTCTCACATAAACTTGATCGTAAATCAGTTTAATCCAGGATAGGTTACATTACCTGCAATTTGGGGAGGATAGGTTAGGTTAGGTTAGGTTAGGCTCAAATTTAACCAGGAGACTCCAAATTTCGTTTTCTCACATAAACTTGATCGTAAATCAGTTTAATCCACGATAGGTTATATTAGCGTGAATTTGGGGAGGTTAGGTTAGGTCACGTTAGGTTAGGTTAGGCTCAAATTTAACCAGGAGACTCCAAATTTCGTATTCTCACATAAACTTGATCGTAAATCAGTTTAATCCAGGATAGGTTACATTACCTGCAATTTGGGGAGGTTAGGTTAGATTAGGTTAGGCTCAAATTTAACCAGGAGACTCCAAATTTCGTTTTCTCACATAAACTTGATCGTAAATCAGTTTAATCCACGATAGGTTATATTAGCTGGAATTTAGGGAGGTTAGGTTAGGTTACGTTAGGTTAGGTTAGGCTGAAATTTAACCAGGAGACACCAAATTTCGTTTTCTCACATAAACTTGATCGTAAATCAGTTTAATCCAAGATAGGTCACATTAGCTGGAATTTGGGGAGGTTATGTTATGTTATGTTATGTTAGGTTAGGCTCAAATTTAACCAGGAGACTCCAAATTTCGTTTTCTCACATAAACTTGATCGTAAATCAGTTTAATCCAGGATAGGTTACATTAGCTGGAATTTGGGTTGGTTAGGTTAGGTTACGTTAGGTTAGGTTAGGCTCAGATTTAAGCAGGAGACTCCAAATTTCGTTTTCTCACATAAACTTGGTCGTAAATCAGTTTAATCCAGTATAGGTTATATTAGCTGGCATTTGGGGAGGTTAGGTTAGGTTACGTTAGGTTAAGTTAGGTTAGGTTGGGTTAGGTTAGGTTAGGTTAGGTTAGGTTAGGTTAGGTTAGGTTAGGTTAGGTTAGGTTAGGTTAGGTTAGGTTAGGTTAGGTTAGGTTAGGTTAAGCTCAAATTTAACCAGGAGACTCCAAATTTCGTTTTCTCACATAAACTTGATCGTAAATCAGTTTAATCCAGGATAGGTTACATTAGCTGGAATTTGGGGAGGTAAGGTTAGGTTAGGTTAGGTTAGGCACAAAGTTAACCAGGAGACTTCAAATTTCGTTTTCTTACATAATCTTGATCGTAAATCAGTTTAATCCAGGATAGGTTACAGTAGCTGGAATTTGGGGAGGTTAGGTTAGGTTAGATTAAGCTCAAATTTAACCAGGAGACTCCAAATTTCGTTTTCTCACATAAACTTGATCTTAAATCAGTTTAATCCAGGATAGGTTACTTTAGCTGGAATTTGGGGAGGTTAGGTTAGGTTAGGCTCAAATTTAACCAGGAGACTCCAAATTTCGTTTTCTCGCATAAACTTGATCGTAAATCAGTTTAATCCAGGATAGATTACATTAGCTGGAATTTGGGGAGGTTAGGTTAGGTTACGTTAGGGTAGGTTAGGCTCAAATTTAACCAGGAGACTCCAAATTTCGTTTTCTCACATAAACTTCATCGTAAATCAGTTTCATCCAGGATAGGTTACATTAGCTGGAATTTGGGGATGTTAGGATAGGCTACGTTAGGTTAGGTTAGGTTAGGCTCAAATTTAACCAGGAGACTCCAAATTTCGTTATTTCACATAAACTTGATCGTAAATCAGTTTAATCCAGGATAGGTTTCATTACCTGCAATTTGGGGAGGTTAGGTTAGGTTACGTTAGGTTACGTTAGGCTGAAATTTAACCAGAATCCAAATTTCGTTTTCTCACATAAACTTTATCGTAAATCAGTTTAATCCAGGATAGGTTACATTAGCTGGAATTTGGGGAGGTTACGTTAGGTTAGTTTAGGTTAGATTAGGTTTGGTTAGCCTCAAATTAAACCAGGAGACTCCAAATTTCGTTTTCTCACATAAATATGATCGTAAATCAGTTTAATCGAGGATAGGTTACATTAGCTGGAATTTGGGGAGGTTAGGTTAGGTTAGGGTAGGTTAGGTTAGGTTAGGTTAGGTTAGGTTAGGTTAGGTTAGGTCAGGTCAGGTCAGGTCAGGTCTTGGACGACCCGGCCGCGCGGGGAAAATTATGCATTTGGTACCCGACCGACTGGAGAAATGTTATTCTTTCGACAAATATTATACATTGTAAAACCCTATTAGAGCATCAATATTAGGTAATGATAGATAATTATATGCAGTACATGTATTCTGTACATGATTTGTCATGCAAAATGTAAACATAATAAAAAGGAATAAGATCGCGATTATTAGGTCCTTCACATTTTTACGCATAGCACACGTATTTTCGGTCCGATTTTAAAGTATTACGGCTCAATTTGTATCTGAATAATAGTTATATTACATGCGGCCATAAGGATTTGCAATATATTCATGTGGTTCTTGTAAAAGTGACATATGTTTCAAAATCTCCTATTAGGGTGTGAAAGTAGTCACCTTCCGGAAAATATTCACCTAGAAAAAAGTAAGGTCAACTTTTCACAAATATTTACGCATAGTACACATATTTTCGGTCCGATTTTAAAGTATTATGGCTCATTTTGTAGCTGAATAATAGTTCTATTACATGCTGCCATAAGGATTTGCAATATTTTCATGTGGTTCTTGTAAAAGTGACATGTTTTCAAAATTTCCTATTAGGGTGTTAAAATAGTCACCTTCAGAAAATATTCCCCAAGAAAAAAGTAAGGTCAACTTTTCAAGTTGTAAAACCCTATTAGAGCATCAGTAATAGGTAAATGATAGATAATTATATCAAGTACAAGTATTCTGTACATGATTTGTCATGTAAACTGTAAACATAATAAAAAGGAATAAGATCGCGATTATTAGGTCCTTCACATTTTTACGCATAGCACACGTATTTTCGGTCCGATTTTAAAATATTATGGCTCATTTTGTAGCTGAATAATAGTTCTATTACATGCGGCCACAAGGATTTGCAATATATTCATGTGGTTCTTGTAAAAGTTACATATGTTTCAAAATTTCCTATTAGGGTGTTTAAGTAGTCACCTTTCGGAAAATATTCACCAAGAAAAAAGTAAGGTCAACTTTTCACAAATTTTTACACATAGCACACGTATTTTCGGTCCGATTTTAAAGTATTATGGCTCATTTTGTAGCTGAATAATAGTTCTATTACATGCTGCCATAAGGATTTGCAATATTTTCATGTGGTTCTTGTAAAAGTGACATATGTTTTCAAAATCTCCTATTAGGGTGTTAAAATAGTCACCTTCGGAATATATTCCCCAAGAAAAAAGTAAGGTCAACTTTTCAAGTTGTAAAACCCTATTAGAGCATCAATAATAGGTAAATGATAGTTAATTATATCAAGTACAAGTATTCTGTACATGATTTGTCATGTAAAATGTAAACATAATAAAAAGGAATAAGATCGCGATTATTAGGTCCTTCAAATTTTTACGCATAGCACACGTATTTTCGGTCCGATTTTAAAGTATTATGGCTCATTTTGTATCTGAATAATAGATATATTACATGCGGCCATAAGGATTTGCAATATATTCATGTGGTTATCGTAAAAGTGACATGTTTCAAAATCTCCTATTAGGGTGTTAAAGTAGTCACCTTCGGAAAATATTCACCAAGAAAAAAGTAAGGTCAACTTTTCACAAATTTTTACGCATAGCACACGTATTTTTGGTCCGATTTTAAAGTATTATGGCTCATTTTGTAGCTTAATAATAGTTCTATTACATGCTGCCATAAGGATTTGCAATATTTTCATGTGGTTCTTGTAAAAGTGACACACGTTTCAAAATCTCCTATTAGGGTGTTAAAATAGTCACCTTCGGAAACTATTCCCCAAGAAAAAAGTAAGGTCAACTTTTCAAAAATGGCTTCTGCATTTAATAGAAAGATCTATTCAAACATGAAATCAGAATGGCTGTATGATTTGGGATTTTTTAGAAAATTTTAAATATGGTCAATGTAGGCCTACAGACCCCCAGACCACTGCCGTTACGTGCTGGCAATGTCCGCAAGACTTCGGAATGCAGGTAGATGATGGAAGATTATGGTGTAGGAAGACTTATCTTATACCTTGTTTTGTTGATATCAAGATAGCCTTGGAAAGATGAAGAAAATGTAAAATGCCGATATCTCGGGACTCCACCTTTAGGGGTGGGTAAAAGGATTCCGGGCACAACATATGTCCAAAGTTAATATATTATGGCTCATTTTGTAGAAAAATAATATATCTACAACTTATTCGAAAGCGTTTTCGCAATTTTTGCTTGTACTTCTTGTAAAAGTGGTCAATGTTAAAAAAAAATTTACCTTTTTTTTCTTGAAGTCCCCTACTTCAAAAATACACAAAAAAATGAAGTCGAAATCGAAAAAAACGCTTTCAAACAAGTTGTAACTATATGGTAGTTCTGGGCAAAAATCAAATAAAATTGAATGTCTTGCCGTTTCTGAAGTCGGAATCCTGTTACCTAGGTGCTGCATTTTCAACATGGCGACTTTCGCATTTTTTCGTTTATTTGACAATAATTCAATAACTGGGCGATTTTGGGAAAAAAAAAAAAATCGACCACATGCAATGGGAAGGGGCCCATATAAAAGGCTGTGAATTTCATCAAAATCGGCAAGAAAAATCGAAAAATCGAAAAAAGTGGTAAAGCAGCAGGAATAGGCGGTATCCCAGCTGAACTTTGAAAGGCTGGAGGTGAATCTATGGTGCTTGGGTTGCATGCTGTCCAGGCTGCCATCTGGTGGTACGGTAACGTTCCACCTGACCTGATGAGGGGTGTGGTCATCCCTCTCTGGAAAGAGATGGGACTGCAGCAACTACCGAGGCATCACCCTGCTCAGTATACCAGGCAAGGTTCTTGCTCACTTCTGAGACGTATCAGGGATTACCTACTGAGACATCAGAGGCTGGAACAATCTGGATTTACTCCTGTTAAGTCCACAATAGACTGTATACTTGTATTTAGAGTCATTGTAGAACACTGTGAGTTCGGGCGTGGGCCGCTTGCAGCCTACATTGACCTCACGAAAACATTCGATACAGTGCATTGGGAATCACTCTGGGAGATCTTGAGATTGAGAGGAATTCCAACAAGGATTATTGAACTAATAGCAAGTCTGTATACTGGTACTGAAAGTGTTGTAAAGTGTAGTGGGGGCCTGTCAAGCTTCTTTCCTGCTTGTTCAAGGCTGTGTCCTTGCACCAACACTTTTCAACACTTGCATGGACTGGATACTGAGCAGAGCTACTGTTCAAAATCATTCTGGAGCAACTCTGGGCAATATTAAAGTTACCGACCTTGACTTTGCTGATGATGTTGCTATTCTATCTGAGTCTTTGGAATCCTTAGTGGTGGCTCTTGATGCATTTCATAATGAAGCAAATACCTTGGGTCTTGAGGTCTCCTGGACCAAGACCAAGATCCAGGACTTTGGGGACTTGCTAGGAGGGACTTTGGGGACTTGCTAGAACCTGTTCAGTCGGTACGTGCTTGCAGCAAGAACATCAAAGTCACAGAGAGCTTTACAAACCTTAATAGTGTAGTTCATAACTCTGGGCTGCAGACCAGGAACTCAGCAGACAGATTGGCCTGGCAGCAGGGGTCATGGACTCTCTTGACAGAGTATATGGAGATGCCGGTACCTGTGCAGGACTATGCTATGCGTCTTCAAGGCCCTGATAACTCCAGTTTTGTTATAGGGTAGTGAAATCTAGACATTATCCTGCACCTTGTTGTCACGTCTTGATGCCTTTTGCAATAGATCCTTGTGCTGGATCATGGGGTACTGTTGGTGGGACCATGTGTCAAACCAACGGTTGCACCATGAGACTGGCAAAGGAACTATTACCTGCACAATCCGTGATCGCCAACTCAGGCTATATGGCTACTGGGCTGATTTCCCTCAGGATGATCCTGCCCACCAGGTTGTCTCTGTTCGAGGCAACCCTAGGTGGAGGAGACCTGTGGGACAACCTAGGAAGTCTTGTCTTGAGCAGATTGATCAATTCTGTCATGAGATGGGCCGAGTCCCTGCCTGGCGGCTTGCCATGAGCGACCCTTGCAGGTACAAGCAAAGGGTGGAGGCGGCTATGCGCCCCCATCGGCGTTAACTCCACGATGATGATGATGCCTCATCTACATGACCATAAGTGTTTTCACTTTCATTTTCCAAGAAAATGGAGTGATTTTCATGTGTCTTTTGATAATACACATAAAGGAATAACTCACACTGCTCCACATATATTTACAATGAAAAATGATCATTATTTAGGACAGTTATATGCCAAACTGTGTCGGTCCCTCTGGCCCGTGGACCCCAGCCGAAAGAGGGGGTTCCCAGATTCACACAGTTTGGCCTATAACTGGTGAAATGGTGAAAATATATCAGTTATTCCTTTGCGTATAGTATCAAACGAAAATTTAAACTCATTCTGGTTACTTAGAAAAACGAAATAGCTCGTATGGCCAGGCAGAGGAAGTGCGCGGGATCATGGTCCCGAATGAGTGTCTAGAATTTTTTTTAGTGCTAATAATGTGCAGATTGTGGTTCTGGGGGTTCAAAATGTTGTGATATATATATCTATAATAGTAAAATATATTTCTAATCCCTATATACCTGAAAATAAAACCAACTTAATCAATAGCAGAGCAGGAAGGGAAGGTAGTGTGGAAATATTTTCAGTATACTCAGTTATACTGATTTGCAGCAAAAATAAAGATCAGATTCGTTCAAAGTCCATTAAAAAACTATTGGAAATAAAAAATGACATCCCTGTGCACTTGTGAAATAAAACCAAACTATGTGATGGGTAGGAAATATATATATATAGATAGATAGATAGATAGATAGATAGATAGATAGATAGATAAGGTATTCATGCATGCATATTTAACAAAAAATATTATTACAAGAAATTATTTATGTTTTTAGAAGTGTCAAGTCTATCTTTTAGACAAAATATTTATCGTGGATTCTAAAGGTCCTTTAATGTAAGCATTGATATTCTTTCAATTGATCTAACTTGACCTATTGACCTAAACTAACCAATTAAATCACCTAAAAGGATAAAAGATGTTGAAAGATGTGTAGATTGGAAAGAATACAAGCAGAAGAAAATATACCATCTGCATGAATCATGAGACGGGAAACACTGACAAATTACAGATTTATTTAGGCCTTAGATGACTTTGGGATGAGCTTACCATAAACCTAAAATTAATAAATCACATACACATTTTCAAGTGTAAGAACTGTGTGGAAGTTAACTACAACAAAAAGAGCAACAGAAAAAAGACAATTATGATACCAATATTTGATACAAAGGATAATGATAATAATAACAATATGAATAACACCAAAAATACAGAGATGATAATTCTATTACTAATGATGATACGGCAACTACTACAATAAACAATGTAATAATAATAACAGCAGCTACAATAATACTTTGGTATTAATTCAGGAAATTATAATAATGATATAAAAATTATAATGGTGATTACTAGTGCTACTACTACAATTGATATTATCATTATCATAATGCTGGTGAAATAATGACTATAATGATAATTATATTAAACATGATTAATAACAAGAACACAAGTAATAGTAAGAAAAGTAACATTGAAATGAAAAGACAAAGATTATAATAACCACAGTAATACTAATAATCAAGTTGATAGCAATAATAATGATGATAATAGCACTAATAACAACAATGATAATGATGTTAATAGCAATACTAATATTGATATTTGAAGTTATAGTGATAATATCATTGATAACATTGGTAATATTAACGATCATGATAATGATAATTATAACGATAATACTAACAATAAAAAAATTATATTAACAATAACAATAATATCATTAATGATAATGATAAAGGTAATGCTACTACTACCACTACAAATAATAATAATGATGGGATTACAAACACCAATAACAATAACAACAGAATGAGATATTATAACCAACTACTTGTTCTGTAATGTAATTGATATATAATTTCAATGACTGCTGGTAAATTATACTTAGAAAATCTTATTATCAATTATATTATCACTATCATTTCTTTATGTTTGTCATTAATACTACTATTAAGATTGAGATTAGAGTCAATTCACTTGTATCACTAATAAAAGAAAAAAAATATCGAAAAAAGAGAAACAGAAATATGAAAGAAAAGAAGAATAAAATAAAATACAATGAGATGAGTGTGAAAAATAGGATATTGATGAATAGCTATGAATAGGAAAAAAGGAAACATTATGAAAAAAATGAACGTAAATGAAAACATGATAAAAACGAACGTAAAAGACAGAAAATAAGTAGAAAAAAAAACACGAGAAACATTAAAAAACATCAGAGGAACAGAGAATAACAACAATACATATTATACTTAACAGACACAAAGACTAAAATATGTTCTCTCGACGTGAGTGAAAGTATATTTTGATAAATGTTGCGATCAGGTCTGCCGAGCAATCACAGCTGTACTTAATGGCATTTAGTAATAACATTATACTGAAGAAACCGCAAATGAAGGAGTGACTTGGCAAAAAGTAAAAGAAAAAAGGGACGGGGTGAGGAGGAGGTGAACAAGGTGAAGGGGGGGGGGGGGGAGTGTGTGTAGGGTGAT
>NC_091551.1:53113994-53116494 GCF_042767895.1 Penaeus vannamei
TTTGTGGTCGGTGATGAATGTGAGGTTCCTACAGCCCAATAGAAAGAGCCACGCCTTCTTGAGGCACCATGCGATAGCAAGGGCTTCCCCTTCAAGGGTACTGTAGTTTTTTTCTGCAGCCGTTAGGTGCCTGCTACCACACAACACTAGTTTCCACCCACCTGTGCAGCACAGCGGTGACTCCTGAGATATACACTGGCAGTACTGTTGCATGACAAGAAATCCAATACCCTGGCGACTGTAGTCAGTGAATGCGGCCGTTGGACGTGAGACGTCATAGTAGCGTAACCCTGCAGCAGCCAGCTGTCCAATGGTATCCTTTGCCGATGAAAATATGGCTTGCAGCTGTTCGTCCAAGTACACCGACTTCGCTACTGGCTTCTTTAGGAGCTCTCTAAAGGGCTCCATGATGGGGGCCACTGCCAGGAATGGTGCCACTTGGTTAACCAAACCAAACCATGCACGGACATCGGTTAAAGTGGGCTGGGTAGGCATTGTGAACTCCATAATGCTCCTAACGAGGTCCTTGTTGGGTTGGTATTCCCAATCAAGAACGTACCCAGGGAATGTAACGCTTCTTTTGCAGGAGTGAAATTTGTCTGGTCTCAGGGTCACACCATTCTCCATGCACTTTAGCAGGAAGTCATATATGTGGGTTCCAGGGAGGGGGATGGTGACTTCATGACCGGGTCCTGCATAGCCAACACATTTGCCACATTACCTACGGCACTCCGACCTGCTGCTTTTTCAGCAGACTCTGTTACCTCACACGTACGAATTATGTCATTCACTGATTCAAGGCGGGGGATGCACCTTAGCACTTCTGCCTTCATGCTACGGTCGCTTAGACCCATTACCACTTTCTTACCTAACATGAACTCATCTAAGGAGCATCGACACTTAGGGCACTGGAATTTACACTCACCTGCCATGGCTCGACATTTCGATACGTATGCACATATGGTGTCACTAGGAGCTTGCAAGTATGTGAAAAAATCGGACCATGCACCGACCACACACCGAGGCCCGATCACTACACTTCTTAGTGTCGACTGCTGGTGTGGTTGAGAGTAGCCGGAATTCCTGCCTGTTCACACGAGCGTCAATACGCTGCTGTACCTCGCCGCTGCACTGGAGTCTTACGTAGGAGGCGGCCAATGGCGGCATCCATCCGCAAATGTTGCCGTAGTCCTCCACACTAACGGCCCACGATTCAAAGGCTGACGGCGACATGCCAACGGTCGCTCCTCCTGGCCCTGACGGTGGGAGCGGTGGCCGTTGATTCTGAGCTACTGGCCAAGCCGTCCTTGCTGGGGTCGGGGTTAAGTCAGGGCTGGGTGAGAACTGCCTAGGGAATGCTATAGGAGGCACCAGTGATCTGGCCGGTGACTGCACATGGTCAGCTCTCCCATCTTTTGTTTCACTGGTTACTTGCATAAATGCCACGCCCTCGTTGCTAACGGGCACCTCCGAAATATCCTCGGTACTCATCCTACTCACTGCGCCATGTAGAAGACACGGGAAACACTTTCATATAGGAAAATGAAAATAAACATTTTAAACCTATTCATAACTCAGCCCCTTCGAGTCGCCGCTGGGCAAGACGAACGGAAGCCCCTTCGCTGAAGGACTGAGTCACGGGCAGCCAGCAGGTCCTCCGGCTATCCCACTGCATTGCCAGGGGGATCGACTGGAATCCGTTCTCCCACTGCGCTGCCAGGGAGATCGACTGCATTCCTGTGGGAGAAGGAAAGCAAAGTTAGATGCGCTGGGATTTTTAATGCTCTCAACACCGGGACATGCAGGAAAGGGGGGGGGGGAGTGTCAGGGTTTGTGTTTTGCCCTGATTTGGTGGGTGCATGGAGAGACAATTCTGGTTCAGCTGTTTATTGATAGGAGGGGTAGGTACGTAGTGTGGCGCGGGCTGTTGTGGGCAAAGGGAGCCCAAAGGCCGCGCCGAGCGTGAGCGCGCGTGGGGCGAGCGCCCCCAAGAGGTCCGGTCAGGGAATAGAGCCCTGGTCGTGTGTGCTTTCTTGCGTTGACGAGAGGCTCGGGTATCCCTATCACTGGGGGACGTGGCTAGGTACTCCTCATTCCTCAGAGGGAGGGAGAGAGAGAGTGAGAGAGCAACAGAAAGTGAAGACATGCAACTAAGACAAACATGCAGACCCAGAAACTAAAGAACAAACATTTCAGGTGCGCGCACACGCATACACAAACAGACACATAAATGCATATAAACAAGCATAAAAAACGCATTTACTGCAAAATACAGAAGGTACAACATATAAGGGAGATAAACAGGCATCAAATAATCAAAGAAAGGAACAAAAACATTTATTGCAAAATATAAATGGTACAAAATATAGGGGAAATAATCAAGTATTAAACTAAAACATTTATTGCACACAAATGGCGGTACAAAATACATCAAAGAAGAGAGCATCAACTCGAACCCTTTCATTATGCTGGTGGTGATAACCAGGGAACGGAACAGAAG
>NC_091551.1:53126494-53128994 GCF_042767895.1 Penaeus vannamei
GGCAAAAATAAGGGGATTGCTCCTTGGGTCACAGGAGGAGCCAGACGTTGGTGAGGAACCCCGGAATGGGCTTTCTCAAGAGCTAAGTGGTCGTGAAAATTATCGGTTAAGGTATCAGGAGACATTCGAGATATTTTTAGTAAAGCAAAGTGATTTGATAAGACCGGTGCCTCTCATTATTTTAATGTGTCCTTGCATTTACGTGTTTTATTTCTGTTTCTTGTTTTACCAGTGCTTGTGTTTTACGTTTGTGTTTTAGTGTTTTAGTGTTTTACGTTTGTGTTTGTGTTCTTTACGTTTGTTTTCGTTCATGTTTAGTGTTTTATGTCAGTGTTCTAGTTTTACCTTAGTGTTTTATATTCAAGTTCGTCTGCTTTGATGTTCAAATCCGTTTGTTTTATTTCTTAATGTTCTTATGTTTTTAAGTTTTAATAAATCAATAATATTTTAAGATTGTTTAGAGACCCCTCGCAGTACTGTAGTCAATGAGTAAGACAAGGACTGTAAAAGGAAGAAATGATTAGACCAGTATCATTATGCGCATAAGCATCGCGGGACCAATCTGCGTCCGGGAGATCTTGCCCCGCACGTCTCCTCTCGGCTTAAGGACACGTCTACCGTACTCTCGCACACTACATGTACACACCTTTCTCTCTCTCTCACACACACACACACACATACACTCCCTATCTTTCCGTTCCTTACACTCTTCCTTTACACTATCACCTCACAACCATTACACTAACGTTCCCATACGTATTAAATGGGTGGTGGCAGTGAGCTGTTTTCCTATCTTGCGAGTCTTTTCTTTCTTATACGGTCGCTACAGGGAGAGAGAAAGGAAGGGGGGGGGGGAGTTGTGTGTGTGTATATATATATATATATATATATATATATATATATATATATATATATATTTATATATATATACATATATGTATGTATATTTGTGTATATATATACATATATATATATATATATATATATATATATATATATATATATATATATATATATATATAAATGGTTTAATTATATTTTATAGTGCCTCGAAACTACCCCAAATCATCTTCATATTAATTTTACCCTAAAAATCTGAAAGAAATTTTATGACCGTACAAAAAATTATATTGATAATGATAGTAACAATAGTAATAGAAATGCCATGCATGAAATAAACTAAAATACAAGTACACGACTGCCGATTGAAATGCCTTTTCAAGTGTGGGTTTTATTAGTTAGTCTACTCCCCCCCCCCTCCTCCTCCTCCTCCTCCTCTTTTCTCTCTCTCTCTCTCTCCTAGGATGCCTCAGGATAATTGTGGTGCCTTCGAAGGGTCACGACTCTTGGCTGAGGAGAACCGTGCAGTATGACCTGAGGTAAGAGAGAGAGAGAGAAGAGAGAGAGAGGGGGGGGGAGGGAGTAAGACTCATGCAAATACAGGTCGAAAGCCCCCTCTTACCCTTCTAAATGCCCCCATTTCCCTGCGTGACAAAGGTCTTCCTGTCTTTTTGTGTGAAATGTCTATTATCTTCGAGCCAAGGCAAATACCTAGCGAGTGAACCCCTTTCGACTCTCAACACCTCGTATCCATTTCTCTCCATGTACACTTACCTGAAGTTGTTGTTCATTATATCACCTGAAATTCATTCTAATTCTTCTGATTTGATTGTATGAAAGAAAAGCATGCATTTCTGTATATAGAAAGCATTTTTTATCTGAATCCCTCGCTGGCTAGATCAGCTCTTTATTTCATACATGGAGTTGGAAACGTTTTGTCTCATTGCGTTATAACGACAAATATTTTAGTATAGTATCCGCCCAAAAATAAAATGTCGAATTACGGTTTTCTTTCATAATTCGTACACCGGCAAGAACGGTGAATGGTAAGCTTTTTAAAAATGTCATCCTTTATCAGTAAGTTTTGTAACTTCCCAATTGCATAACATAAAGTTTCATCGATTTTATTCCTCACAGTTACTATTCTCCATAATAAATCATTATTTTTCATCTTAAAAACGTCAACTGTGAATGCAATGCAGGGTATGATGAACAGATATGATGTGGCAGATAAATGAAGTTTACAGGTTCAGTGTCGCATTTCCTTGTTATACATTTCTATAAAGAGATGGGGTGCAGATATTGCTGAATGTTGCAATCGGGGTTGCAATATTAGTTTGGTAATGTATTTATTGTATATTGTTTTAGGCATGCAATAAACAAGAATATAACGCAATGCAATAAACAAGAATATAATGATAATAGTAATAAAGATAATGATAATAATAATGATAATAATAATAACAATAAATAAGCATCTGATCCTACGCACTGTAACTGTAGTCTAATAGTTCTTCGTTTATGATAGTTTATTTTCCAATTTTTAAAAGTTTATATCTCTTCTCTTTATCATCTGATGTTTACTGAACGGCTTAAATGCTGCTACGGAAAAGCGGGCAGCCCTGCTTATATATAAACACACTTCATATGGGTGGATTAG
>NC_091551.1:53136494-53141483 GCF_042767895.1 Penaeus vannamei
TATTGATGTACATTTGAGAATATTTTACTAAAGATTTATATTAAATGGCAATGCCCTTTAACCTTTTTTCATGGTGTGATGTCCACTCCTAGTGGTGATCTGATAAAACTACATGGTCACGTATGTGTATATAGAAAGTTATGTATTATACATAGTATTATCAAAAGGAGAAAATAGATATTTGAGACAAATTGCCTAAACAGTGCAGTTACTACATGAGTGTTTAAATGAAGCATTAAAAGATAAGTACAGAAGGCTAATAGCATGTTCTACAAATGTGACAAGGAGGATGATGTATTTACTAACCTAAAATAACCTCATTTGTATACAAATCTTGTATGCACATTGATAAGTAAGGCCTCTTGTTGCTCTGTGATAGTGATAGCAAAGACAGAACTGATTTGATAATTTAGTTGGTAGCACATGATTTTTTTTTTCAGATATGGGTATGACAGAGATTGACGACAAATCTGTCAGACAGTTGATAAATTTTGCTGTAGGAAATACAGATTTTTTTGGTCAAGAACTCCTCATTTAGTGTGATTATCAGGATTATGATCTAATGAATCTTGCCATTGTGGAAAAATATTGGGTTTATTATGATTGTCATTAGCCAGAGCAGAGATAAAGAGATATACTATTTAATGATTACAGTTTGCACATACAGTGATACTATATTTGAGATATATAGATGTTTAACTTGTATTGGACCCCAAGATCAGAAATTCAAATGTGTGATTACAGGCTTTCTTAACTTAGGTCTAAGGTTAAAAAAATCCTATATTGCTGATGGAGTGATCCAGATTAACAGAATGATGAACTCAAGCTGTTGTCCAAAATGCAAAGCTAAACTCATTGCAATCCCATATAATTAGCTGTGTGGAACAAGTATAACAAACAAATTGAGGACATACAGAGAGAGAGAGAGAGAGAGAGAGAGAGAGAGAGAGAGAGAGAGAGAGAGAGAGAGAGAGAGAGAGAGAGAGAGAGAGAGAGAGAGAGAGAGAGAGAGAGAGAGAGAGAGAGAGAGAAGGAAGAGAGGAAGAGGAGGAGGAGGGGGAAGAGAAGGAGAGAGAGGGAAAAGAAGGGAGAGAGAAGAAGAGGAGGGAGAAAGGAGAGAGGGAGAGAAGGAGAGAGAGAAAGGAGGGGGGGAAGAGAGAGAGATGGGGGAAGAGAATATGAGAGAGGGGGGGGGGAGAGAGAATATGAGCGAGAGAGAAAATATATCAGGGTCTTGATGTCGATATTCCATCGCGGTAACTATTCTGTTGGCACCAGTTTGCAAGTGTTAGTGTATGGCATGACACGACTGGTTCCAAGCGTGGCCGATGGTTGGAGATCTAAGTGGCCGGCTTGTGCAGAAGTAGACCCGGCAGGGGGGCCTAGAGCAGTGGCCCTAAGTAGGAGGTCGAAGGTCACGAGCAAAGGGGGTGTGACCCAGGTCAGCACGGCGAGAATGACTCCAACCATTTTTATTAGGTTGGAGGGAGTGACCTTAGAGGTCTCTAAACACTCAGAGAGGGAGAGAGAGAGAGTTACTGTGTGTGTGTGTGTGTGTGTGTGTGTGTGTGTGTGTGTGTGTGTGTGTGTGTGTGTGTGTGTGTGTGTGTGTAGTGAAAGAGAGAGAGAGAGAGAGAGAGAGAGAGAGAGAGAGAGAGAGAGAGAGAGAGAGAGAGGGGGGGGGGAGGGAGGGAGAATGAAAGGGAGAGAGAGGTATATGTAGACAAACAGATAGAGGCTTCGACTGACATATAGATAGATGGATAGAGATACAGATATGGATACATAGATAGGTAAACAGAGAGAAAGAGAGTATTGGCGGGAAATAAGAAGAGTAAGAAAAAAGAGTAATGTAATTATCTCTGAACCACTTTCATTTCAGCAAAGAAATTATACAAGTTAATTAAATTACTCAGTTAATTGCAGAACATTGTTAAAACGTGGCTCCCAAACATTTAACCTCTTTCAAAGTGGAATAAAACTGTTTCATGCAATCCTAATCAGAATTAATTATTTCAGCCAACGTAAGTCACGTCTGACAGGTTAATAACCAGTTAAAACATCATACGTATTAGTTTGTTTATATGTCTGTTATTGTGTGTGTGTGTGTGTGTGTGTGTGTGTGTGTGTGTGTGCGTGTGTGTGTGTGTGTGTGTGTGTGTGTGTGTGTGTGTGTGTGTGTGTGTGTGTGTGTGTGTGTGTGTGTGTGTGTGTGTGTGTGTGTGTGTGTGTGTGTGTGTGTGTGTGTGTGTGGTTAGCTGAGTGGGTGTAACTGGTTGCTTGAGCGGATATGCGGGCTGACTGTTGGGCAAGCGCCGGGCGGATAGATAGATAGCGAGTGGATATAGATATATATGTAAAGTATTAGCCTTGGCATTTATAAACTAGTGTATGCAACAGTGATTGTAATTTAGATATACTTGTGGATGTATATATGAATATATATATATATATATATATATATATATATATATATATATATATATATATATATAGAAAATGTATGAATGAGACTGGATATCTTCACAATACAAGAGATGTATCTCTTGTATTGTGAAGATATCCAGTCTCATACCTTTTCTACATTTGTCAACATGGATAGGTTTCATATATATATATATATATATATATATATATATATATATTTATATATATATATATATATATATATATATATATATATATATATATATATATTTATATATATATATATATATATACGTGTGTGTGTGTGTGTGTGTGTGTGTGTGTGTGTGTGTGTGTGTGCGTGTGCGTGTGCGTGTGCGTGTGCGTGTGCGTGTGCGTGTGCGTGTGCGTGTGCGTGTGCGTGTGTGTCTGTTTGTCCTATTATATATGCGGCCGCTTTAACACCAGATTGGCACTCGCACGTGTCAAGTGGCAATGATAAATGACACATGGGACAGTGATTTCTGAACAAGGTTTCACATGGCGCGTGTAAGGCCGCTTTCAGTTGGCATCGTCCGAGGATGACGACCGTTTTGCTGTTCTTAGTTCGAAGTAATCTTGTGGCATCCGCAAGATTACTTAGAATATATAGGTGGATGACTTTGGAGCAGAATGGGAGGCAGGCTTGTTCCAATACCCTTTCCTCTCACTGCCCAGGGTGTAGGAGGTTTAAGTTTGAAGTGACCTTTAAGCTGAAATTACCGTACATCAGTGTACACTTTCCTGCAGTCATACCCGGTACACCCATTTTCGATAGACAACAGATGTGGCAACTCGTCTGCATGTACATTCGTGTACATTCTCATACTGCTTACGATGTGAATGGATTGCCGCATAAGATCACTCATTGAAACCACTGACGAAACAAGTAAAATATGTCAATTCTACTATGGAGGGTAATATTGTAGTGATGTATTGTACAAAAAATGCATTTCTCCACGGCTTGTACATATGTTCTGTTAAATTGGTCATTATCTAGAAGAGGCATAGTTGTGCCCGAGAGTATGCACACATTGTATTTGCTTCCTCCCGCAAGACTACATGTTATTACCCTAATTATCCCAAGCCTCATTCACTGGGCGACCGAGACAGTGTAGTCAAGTGTGTCTTGCAGAAATTATATAGACACTTCAAAACTACTCTGTGTATGCTAAACATCTAAAAGTTTCCCATTTTTGTATCTTTTGTCATTGGAGCAAATTATGTTGATATAAACTTGACAAACAATAACCTTGGATGTGAAAGCCTCACCAAAATTTGACACAGTCCAACGTTGCAAGGCTCAAGCTCAGTCTCTGAGTGTATGGTCGCACGTGTAACATGTCACGCTACGTCTGTTTGAAAGGTGTCATATATCTCCGGATGTTCACTTTCAAATGACATGACAGGTGCACGTGAAGGTAAACGTCAATTTGCCGAATTTCTCCGCAACATGAGGCTCTTTTCAAAAATTAAAAGTGGTGTTTCTTAAATGCCTGTGGTCGTTCAGACAAGTTTCATGTTCGTTCTCATCCCACCGGGGTTTTTTGGGCAATTTCATGGAGCCTGTTACGAACCCCTTTAAAATATTTCATCTGAAGGACGGTTATAGCGTTATTATATATGATATATGTGTGTGTAAGTGATAATATATGTGTGTGGCGACCGAAACGACTTGTAATTTTATGTATGTGTACGTTAAATAGAATTTAATTATAAATGTATGGAATAGCCCAAGTGGCATAACTACAATGATATATCATTGAATATTTATGTAATAGAAATAACTTCGTTACACCGTCCTCTCTATCTCTCTCTCTCTCTCTCTCTCTCTCTCTCTCTCTCTCTCTCTCTCTCTCTCTCTCTCTCTCTCTCTCTCTCTCTCTCTCTCTCTCTGTCTCTCTCTCTCTCTCTGATGTCATGGTGATTATGATGATGGTGGTGGTAATGATAACAGGAAATAGGGGAGACATTTTCACAACAAAACAAGGAGATAAAGCTTTTGATAATGATGATAAGGACAAAAAAAAGAATAATGACAGTAGAAAAAGGAAACTGGGTGAGAGCAGCCATAACAACTGTTGAAAAACGACAGCAGCCATTGAGAACTCGGATAACATGGTGACTTGAAGAGCCAAAGAACAAAAAAAGAAATAAAAAAGAAAACACGCCATCGCCCATGCATTGCACGATGACCTTGACTCAGAAAAATTGAGTAATTGGCAACATGCAGCGTCATTCGAAAGGAATATTTCTGAATTTTCGAGGCTGGTATAAGGGTAGGGAGGGAGGGGGTAAGGTGGGCATGTGGAGGAGGGAGAGGAAAGGGAGGGGTATGTAGAGGAGGGGGAGGAAAAGGAGGGGTATGTGGGAGAGGGGAGGGAGGAGAAGTAGGGAGCAATGGTTGGGGGTTAGGTTAGGAAGGGATAGGAGGGGGAGTGGGATGGGGGAATGGAGAGGGTTAGGTAGGGGAGGGAAGGGATAGGGTTAGGTTGGGGAGAGGAGAAGAAGAGTTTAATTGGGTATGCAGGGGAGGGAAGGAGT
>NC_091551.1:53166983-53169483 GCF_042767895.1 Penaeus vannamei
GGAAGATAATGAACGTTTGAACACTTTATCTCGGAGTGTCGTGTGATACAGCCTTGGGGTCACCTAGCATTAGGTATAAAGTGCCATGAGATTAATTAATTTCGTCTGATACAAGGGTATATATTCTCATGCTATATCCTAATTTTGCTGCGTAACATTACCGTAACCATTAAACATTGTTACATAAACACAGTGGTAACTTAATATTCTTTTGCATCATGTATGACTTATTCATTATATCAAACAGTATTACAGCAATAGTCATGCTAAACAAATTACAAAGTGCTGAATTCATGCGTTGTCTTGTTCTTTTTTTCGTTGTTGCATTTGCAATTTTGACTTAAACGGGTGTAGTAATTACCATAAATGCATCTGTTATCTAAATGTCAATATCTAACAGTAAAATGGAAACAGGAACTGAAAGGACAGGAAAGAGAACTGTATATATTCCATCGGAAAAATGAAGATATTAATTCAAAGGAATCAAATATTTCACGCGTACAATTTGGGAATTTGACATTTATAATACATCATTTATAATACATTTATAATACATCAGAGGCGAATCAAGCCGATTTATATAGAGATTCCGTCAAGTACCCAAATCTAAAGCAGACTTTAAATTACTTTTTGTGTCTTGTTTCGCAAAATGTATTTTCTAATCCATGTGTGATAATTTCGTGTTTATTTTGGTGATTCGACAATTTGTGTTGTGCAGTTACGCTTCAGAAACTGAAAACGGTTACTGTCATCCGGCGTCAACCTATGATGCATGCTACATGATGAGGAATAAATAACCAGTTGCTACATTATGACCGTAGGCGCGGAGAGAAACTATGATCTCATTTACAATTTTACTCTGTTTTTCGAATCAGGGTCAAAAGAGGCGGTTTCACGCAATGGCCAAACACACACACACACACACACACACACACACACACACACACACACACACACACACACACACACACACACACACACACATACATATATATATATATATATATATATATATATATATATATATATATATATACAAATAAACAAATGTATATATGTGACATGCGTGTGCCCACTAAAAGACTAGTCAGTTAGACATATGTACGATAAGCTAAAAAAAAAAAATCTAATACTTATGAGAAGTCCCTCATTTACTATATCTTTCTAATACATCACTAATTGTCCATCTTCGCCGCTGATAACTGCTGTCGACTCATAAATATCTACCTTGTGTCGTAATCTTGACATTATGATAGCATTTAAGTCATTTTCACTCGCGGGCAAGGAACACGCGGCTTAACCTGCGCATGTACGTATGAATCACGTAACCTTGTTTCATCCATAGGAATTTCGACTGTATGGGATCGCGTCCGAAGAGTCGCTTCTCGTCAAACAGCTTGTGGAACTTAATATTAATGGGTGAAAAAAGGTTAAGTACAGCATTAGCGGGATCTGTAGCAAGGCTGGCTTCTCTAAATTCAAAGTGCATCCGCTTGGCTAAATAGTCTAGGCTAGGACCATAATCTTAAAGTGTATTACATCAGCCTCATGGCCAATTTTCCAGAGAGATGATGATGGCGGCAGGATGACTAGGTGGAATTCGGCGAATGTTTGGCGGCCATTTTAAACCCGTGTTTTGCTTGAATCGATTGAATGTTAGCGACTGGAAAATCAGGGTTTTCTTGGACTGTTTGCCTGGCTGTCTTTGTCTCTGTCTGTCTCTCTGTCTGATTCTCTTATCCGTTTGTCTGTCTGTATCTATCTCTGTCTGTCTTTTGCTTTCTCTCTCTCTCTAATTCTCTCCGTTTTCTTTTTCTTTTTCGTTTTTATGGCGTATATACGCAGACGACACACAAATATACACATACTTTTTTTTTAATGCAGAGATCGATGGATAGAAAGAGAGAGACAGAGAAGGAGAGAGGGAAAGAGAGAGAGAGCGAGGAGAGAGAGAGAGAGAGAGAGAGAGAGAGAGAGAGAGAGAGAGAGAGAGAGAGAGAGAGAGAGAGAGAGAGAGAGAGAGAGAGAGAGAGAGACAGACAGACAGACAGACAGACGGACAGAGACAGACAAACAGACAGAGACAGACACACACAAAATGATAGCCTTAAGCACCCAAGGATCCCTGCCCTTCCCCTCCACTCTCGGGCTCCTCCCAAGACAGTAGCCTCGGCGCCATTACCCAGCGCCGTAAAGACCATTTCTTACGGACCTTTTACACCGGCCCGCCCTTGCCTAGTGCCAGCAAGCAAGCTAGATTCCCCCCGTAACCTTTTATTATGGGATATATATACGCACGCCCTTACTCTCCTGTTGAAAGGATTTACGACCGGGAGGCAGCTGGAGCCGAGGCGTTCGTGGCGGGTTTTCGTAGATTAACCTAGAGGGCATCGCGGGTTGTTTTCTGATCTGTTTTTCTCTGTTGCTTCGTTGCTTTTTATTCTTTTTCTTGCTTTTTGCTGTTTTTTGTTTTCGTCCGTTGCTTCCTTTCTCATCTAGT
>NC_091551.1:53184309-53189309 GCF_042767895.1 Penaeus vannamei
TTTAGAAAGAAACAAACAAATATTGATCCTTTAATTCCATAGTAATTAATGCAGACCTACCCAATAATGTATATATATCCATGTAAAAACATTAGACATATATTACAATTTCCTTTCACTAATTTCTGCTAAATCATAATCTGCAGATCAAAATCAGAGACATAACATAAACTCTAAACAACTGCTCATAACCATTTTCTTTCCTCCTCTGGCAGAGTTTTATCAGACTGTTGGTTTAGTGCAAAGGCCAAGACGGCAATTTCCTCTTCTTTACACAGGACATTTCCACATTTACTTTCACCGATTCAAATAATTAAAAGATAATCATCTACATCTAACAGCCATGTAGTGTTTTAAAGGTAGTTAAAGCTTTCATGAGAGTGAAGCAAAAGCTAAGGAATAAACAAATTAAACAACCTACCAATACTTTCCATGGTAAAAGACAGTAACTCTCTTGTATCATGCAATGTTCTTCCCATAAAATTGGTCAGTTAATATCATTCTCTCAGCAAACTCTCCTGGATCTTTATCACACCCTTTCAAATGATAAACAAACTTGCTAATTGACACATTACATAACCCATTATCCCATTCCATATCTGTTAACAAGTAACTTTCCAAACTAATCTAATACTAAAAGGACCTGTGACATAATGTATATACTTTTGATGGCTACTTTACTAATCATGATATACATATGAAATGAATACAAGCGTAATATGAACTGACATTCAATTTCCAATTCTTTATCTTTAAAAGAAAGAAAAAAAAGAACCAGACTTACACAAGTAAATCTTTACAGCAGATTGTTACTGGATTTTGAACGCCTTCAATATGCAGTTTATTGAAGCAAAACAATTAGTATTTTTTTCTGTTCTGTTATCACTCAGGTGGATATGGTAACGTATTCAGATTCCTCATAAATAGTGTGTGAGTGTGTGAGAGTGTGAGAGTGTGAGAGTGTGTGTGTGTGTGTGTGTGTGTGTGTGTGTATGTGTATGTGTATGTGTATGTGTATGTGTATGTGTGTGTGTGTGTGTGTGTGTGTGTGTGTGTGTGTGTGTGTGTGTGTGTGTGTGTGTGTGTGTGTGTGTGTGTGTGTGCGTGCGTGTGCATGTGCGTGTGTGTGCGCGTGTGTGTGTGCGTGTGTGTGCATGTGTGTGTGCATGTGCGTGTGTGTGCATGTGCGTGCGTGTGCGTATATGCATGAGCGAGTGAGTGAGCATGCACATGTGTTTGCATGTGTATAATATATAAGCATATATCCTCTCTATACAAATGAAATATTCATTTACCTTGATATATGCAAGATTTTAGATACGTACCACTAGAAGTTTTGGAACACGATTAGTTTATGATAAATCTTAGTGGTGTATTGCAAATGTCATGCAAAATACAGAAAGTTAAATAAAATATATTTACAATAAATTACTGGCATGAATATGTTCTGTTTTAAAATAAAACAAGAAGTCTGATAGCATTTAACAAGTATTCCCTGAATAACTATAAGGAAATAAAAAGTTAAACATAAGAAGATCAGTATAATTTTTTCATTATTTGCATACACAAATTTGTCAAGTTCATTATTCTTTCTATACAAAAAGTGTGAACTAGTACCAGAGTAAGAAATGTATATTAACAAAATAATTTACTGAAAAACACCCCATGAATTTTTTTTACACATCTTTGTAGTTATTATACACTATACAGATCAATATATTTGCCAACTTGCAACTTTCTAAACCAATGAAACCAATTTATTGCAAAGTATTTGCATTGAAATAAATCAACATAACAACACACCATGATACAAAAATTTAAAAAGTTAAAATATCTATTTTATCTATTTTATAACGAATTGTTACACATCCTAGACTGACAGGGATGAATTTCCATTGCATACAATTGCAAATGAAAACCAGTTCCCTAGTTCAATTTAAAAAAACTAAACCAAATCCCACTGACTGATGGGGGATGAACACAGATGCACTTAATTTCCCCATTCAAATATAAATTATTTGCTGGCATTCTTTGCAAACGCTTCTCTCAGCAGTTGCTTTTCATTTTCCCTTCTACTGTATACTGCTAAAGCGGTAGCACCAACTGCCTTTTCATACTTTGAAACTCCGCCCTTAAGTTTTAAGTCTTTTGTTAAGGTTGTTTTCTTCAGAGGCTTGGTTTGGTTAATTCTCTTAACTGTCACTGGCTTACTGAGTTGTGGGGAATTTCCTAATTTCTTTACATTCTCAGTTTTTCTTTTTTTTGCTGGTTGCTCTTTTGCACTGTTGCTCTGGGTCTCTGCTTCTTCTGTGATCTTTCTCTTCTTTGGAGGTTGTTTCTTCTTCTTACATGAATGTGTATCTGAGAGGGTTTTTTCCTCTGCATGAGGCTCTTCAGTCAGAGGATGCTTTTTCCCTTTTTTGTTTTCTGGTGCTGTTGCAGGACTTCCTGTCTGCTTTGTTTTTGTAGGATTCTGGCCTTGTTCTGACTTTGAAGGGCTAGGGTTTTGTTTTTTGTTTGTTTTTTTGGTTTTCTTCTTTTTTGCTTTCACGGCATTGCTTTTCTGGGGTATTCCTGACTGTTTTCTTTTCAAATGATCACTTGACTTCTGGGATTGCTCATTCCTATTCAATTGACATGATTGTGCTATACTTCTTGACTCTTGCTTTTTCTTCCTTCTAGCTTTGGCCTTGGTTTCTGTTGTGCATGTCTCACTTTGAATTTTGAATTTCTTTCCTTTCTTCCTTTTCCTTGCCTCTACAATCTTCTTCTGTCCCCCTTCTTGTTGTATTGAAGTCTGCTTTTGTTTAGTTGTCAGTTCTTTCTCCTTTTCCACACTTTTCTTTTTAGATTTTTTCCCTTCAAATATCTGTAAAAAAGCAGAAATTTACTCGTATTTTTTTTTTTTTTATTACACTTTATAAAAATAACAAGATCAAAATCACCCAACTTTCACAATATCTAAAGCCTTAATTTTACAACAACATTTTGTGGTTATTCTTAACACATATGTAGGTATATTTCCTGTTGAATGACAAGTGATAAGTATTTTTTTTTTTCATAAAAAAAATAGAATGCATCTATGTAATAGCAGTCAATTCACACTGCACTGGGGAGACCATATTTCTAAAAAATATGAAAAAAATGTATTTCATGTATTATATTTACAACTGATGAAGATATAATCAAATTGTAGCACCATTTTACTTCACACCATTTTCCACGTCTGTCACAAGAAACTTTGTTTAGGGATACACAAACTATCAAAGGTTGTCGTGCACATTATCACTGATGTGCCCTAATCCCTACTACCTAAACAAATTAACACTATATCATTTATGTATGCTCCAAAGTAACCTTGCAATAAAAGAGCCCTTCCCTTTATCTTCTCATTTCATTTCCTATGTGCATTTGAGCATATGAATGGGGGTGGGGGGCATGTGTGTAGGTGTGTGTATGTGTGTGCAAGTATGCAGGTGGTGAAGGATAGCTAAGAATGGTAAAATGCATGGGGTTTAGGTATGCATGTGTGTGTATGGGGGTGGGGGTCAAGTATGTGTGTGAGGGGAGGTCTGAGTGTATGGGGGGAGGTATGTGTGCATTTGGGAGGTATGTCTGCACTGCGCACATGTGTGCATGTGTGGTGGTTGTGGTGGTGGTAGGGGGTTTATGTGGGCATGAATATGTATTTTTGGGTATATATGTATGAGGGGGTATAAGTAAAATTGTGTAGGTACATGTATGTGTGGTTGTGGGGGGGATGGTTGGTTAAGGGTGGGTGGAAGTGGGTGGTTTAGTGCTTGCAGGGAAGCATAAATGTATTTAAATCAGTATCTTTACATAATCCTTTCACAAGAAGAGCTTAAAAACCAGATGTGTAGTGAACTACAAAAATGCAAAGACAAAATTATAAATTACATATTTACCTACAGATCTTGCAATATATATATCATCTAGTGCTTAAACATGAAATATTAATCATATATCTAAATTTACTCAATACTAACTGCAATTAATACAAACTTATACACAAATCCAGACAGATGTAGAAAAATCAACCCGCAAGTACATTTCCAATATGATTTAACTAACCAGACAAGGAGCAAAACAAAAATCTATTTAACCATACAAGGAGGTTTACACAAATTGTTTTCTATCCATTCTGTCCAATCTACTACAATGCAAAGATACGATACCGAACACTTACATGCGTAGGGAGACCCTTGCCTGTGTGCTCGATGGCAAGTTTCCATTTCGAGGATTTTACTTTGCTCTCCTTTATCTTCAAGTCTAATGAGACCATCTTCTTGGTTGTTGATCTATCACTGAAAAATAAGTTTGACTATTAGTGATTGTCAAATAATGAAGGGCATTTACATATTTAAGAATATGCAAGAATGTGTTCTTTAATTGGAAACAACTCATTGTCATAAATACATAAGGGAACAATATGTATATATATCTTTATCTTTATATATATATATATATATATATATATATATATATATATATATATATATATATATATATATATATATATATATATATATACATATAATAACAGTACAAAAAGATTGTGTAAATAAACTTACTATAACTGATAACTAAAGAAAAAATGAGTGACAGCAATTATTTCTAATGCTGTTCTAATTCCTACTAAACTACATCTATATCCTATCTTTGTTATATTCATAAAGCTCTTCAAAACGGCCAAAAATATAATATTTGTCAGTTTTGATATAAGTATTTCTACATCAATTACAGATGTTTTTTTTTTCTCTTATCAGATTTAGAAGCCCCTCCTTTGACTTTTTTTTTTTGGGGGGGGGGGGGTTATACCACTGAAGGACCAGAAAAAAAATAACTATTTGGAAGCCAACTTTGACAAAATCCCTATAAACATAATTTTGTTTTGCATATTTTCTTTGTTGCTTTATACTGTCTTTATACTGAAAAACATAATGCATTTCAGAGAGGTTTCATGAATCAAGGAATATTTT
>NC_091551.1:53199309-53206809 GCF_042767895.1 Penaeus vannamei
TTGGTTTTTCCAAGTACTTCTTGAAGGCAGCAAGCCACTGTGCTCCTACAGCTCCATCCACTGTTCGGTGGTCGCAGCTTAGGGTAACCGACATTATTTGTGCAGCACGGAAACTGTAAGTGGAAATTGCACATTACCAAAAGGTTTCTCGAGTTGGTGTAAGGAGTAAGAAAGAGAAAAAGAGAGTGAGAGAAAGATATCTGTATATAGCAAAACAAACAACTACAAGCATTCAAGAGCTCAGCTGCTTTACTCATCTTTTCAAAGCTTAATTCTACATCATCACTTATTCATCTTCAGCTATCTGTATCATTAACTTAAACTTGTAAATTCTGTGCCACTAGTCTTCATCTCCCTTTAACTTGACCCCCACCACAAGACAATCTTAAAGTCTTAAAAGTCTTACCCTTGTTCGCTGTCTTCATCAACGATGAGTCTCTTTTCTGTGCCTCCAACAGCAAGGATACAGGACTGAGGTGGGTTGATGATGGCACTGAAGTTCTTCACGCCAAACATACCCAAGTTTGAGACAGAGAAAGTGCCACCCTGCATAGAAACCAGGCATTACAATTAAACAAGTAAAAAAAGGACATTATGTAAATATGAAATATAGTTAAGAAAAACAAAGTATAAACTAAATTTACTGACAAAATCATATATGAACAAAAGAACTCAAAATTTACTTGGGATGGAAGGAATAACACTCATGCACCTCTGCATAAAAACTTTAAGAGAAATTTACTATACAAATCTCAAATGACAGCATTGAGAACACATTTAAAACCTCATATTTACCTCCGCCCCAGTGTTTTCTGCTGCTGCATAAACAATTTCTAATATCTGAGACAAACAAGGCTTTATCCATAGGTCAAAACTGCTATTGACCTACCTGGAATTCATGTGGCTGGAGTTTTCCTTCTCTAGCTCTGGTTGCTAAGGACTTGACGTCAATAGCAATGGCTGCAAGTCCCTTCTGTTCAGCCTTGAAGACTATGGGTGTGATAAGTCCACGATCTGTGCTCACAGCAACACTCACATCCACATTGTTGTACCTTAGAATATATAGAGAATTTTTTATAGCATAGATGTCAATCATTATCTAAAGAATAAATACTTAGGATTTTGCTTCTGTTAAAATTCTGATAAATCATAATATTGTGACATTCTATACAGTTTGCCACAACTTTCACTGAATAGATATCATAATATATAATGATAATTAAATTTCTCTCCTGGGTGTTCCTGGAAGAATATACACTGCTAATTGTTTACAGAATAAGACTAGAAACTTAGGGATAAATATAAACCCAATTAAGAACAAATAAAGATTTGAACAGGTTACTCCTGCAATGACTTGGTTATTCTTCAGAATTTTTTTTTTTTTGTTGAAACAGAAAAAATTATACTAACAAAATTAAGAATAATAAAAGCTTTCCTGAATTCTTTACCAAAACAGGAGAAAAGAATAATAAAAATAAGTAAAAAGAAAAGAAAAAGAATGGAAAAAAATTTCGCACAGAATGAAGTACTGTAAACTCACTGCCTTATCACAGTATCCATCCAGGCAGAGTTGGCTTCAGGCACCTTTTTACAGGCAAGCGCTGAAGCCTTGATGATAAAGTCGTTGAATGAAATCTTGATACCTTCCTTCTCCAGCAGCTTGTTGAACTCCTGCCGCAGCAGTGCTACCTCATCCATGCAAATGTCTATGCTCAAGTAGTAATGAGGAATGCTCTGTAAGGAAAGGAGGGATAGAAAGAGTGGGTGGTTAAATTCATTCCATTAAGGAATGATTGCTCTCTTTGTTGTTTGTGATACTTGCAATAATCTAATCATACAGTACTAAGGTATGGTATACAAATCACATACAATTTTTAATATTTCCAAAAAGCAAATACTTGTATATTGGTAAAAGTATTACTTTAAAGTAAGCAAAATGTATACATGCCAAATGAGATTATCTCTATCAGTCAAAATACAGACCTATTTCAGTATTCCTTAATAATACAGAACAAAACAAAAACAAAAAGTTTACATATTAAAATATTACCTGCTTAGACTGACAGAGCCTCTTGGCTATAACGTTACGAATATTGGAGATTGGTAGGTCTGTGTACGTAGCACCTGGGATAGGGGCTGGTGCAGCAGCAGCAACCTGTATTATTCAGAAAAGGACAAAACATTAGAGTCAAAATATCTTTTATAAAAACACAACTTAATTCCATTACGGGAATGAAAACAGTCACATACATCTAAAAACATATAATTTACGTAATCAACATATTAATACAACAAAACACATGCAAAAGAAAACCTCTTACCTGTGGAGCGGATGCTGCTTGAGCTGCAAACTTCTCAACGTCAGAACCCCTGAGCCAATCACTTGCACTATGGCCAATACCGGACACTTGAGCTATAGCCTGGGGGGGACATTGAAAAGTTTTATGCTCTACAGGCCTTGGTAGTTCAACATCACACTATTGCAACTTCCAGTCTTAATAGGAATAGTATGTGTCCAGGTGTGGATTCGTACTCATGTATTTTTGGGGGGAGGGGTTGGTAAGAGACAAATTCATCAAAAATACACAGAATTAGAACAGTATCTACATCAAAAACACAGAAAAGGCCAAGTTTTAAGTCATTCGGTAATTTTCATTTGATTATGTGCCTATGAAATAGAAACCCAGAATAACAAACAACAGAAAACTTCAAAGAAATTCAAAAGTTATCTGAGACAGTTAACTTTAGAAATATAGCTATTTACAAAATATAAGTAAACGTCTTTTTTTTATTCCTTCAAACTATTCACTTCAGTGGAACAAATTGCAAATGACCAATTTCTTCCATATCCGTCAACTTACTTATAAACTTCCAGTAAGTTATTAAAAAATGACTTATTCCTTGCCATTCTCAAAATGCTAAATATATACTAAAACAATATGTAGAGAAAGAAAAAACATATATTACTCTCACAAACAAAAAATCATATATCAGGAAGAATCAAACCCCTTCTTACCGCGAGATCGATGTTGCGCTCGCTAGCTAACTTCTTTGCATAGGGAGAAGCATACACAAAAGTTCCCGGGGCCATGGGAGCAGCAGCTGGGGGTGCTGGGGCAGGGGCAGCAACAGGTGGTTGTGGAGGTGGAGGAGCAGCAGCCACTGGAGGAGGAGGTGGAGGAGGAGGAGCAGCAGCTGCAGGTGGAGGAGTTGCTGGTGCTGCAGCACCTACATCCTCCTCTGTGGGTTTGTAGTCCTTGAATGCTGCAATGTCTTCCTCACTGCTGACTACGATGCAAAGGAGCTTTTTGGAAGAGAAACAGGAGGGGGAACGAGAACATGAGAAAACACGAGCAAGAGCAATTTTACAAATAAAGAAAATTTTCAAACACTAAAATAGATTTGGCACTTCCCTAAAGAGATTTTTAATTTGTTCCTCGGAGAAAATGACTCAAGTGAATCTACTCTTCTGACATACCTTTCCAAGCGGAACATCCTTCTCTCCTGCAGGAATGAGGATCTTGGCCAGGTATCCTTCCTCTGGGGTCTCCATACCCATTGTGGCCTTGTCTGTTTCAATCTCTGCCAGCAAGTCTCCCTCATTCAGACGGTCACCTGTTACAAAATAATTGGATTTCCTTGAACTTTTTGTTTTAGATATTGAAGAATAAAAGCTTGACAATTAGGGTTGCCACTTGTTTAAACTCCTGCCCCCATGGATCAATAACAAAAAAAAATCAATAAATGAAACAAATCAATAAGATAATATAAATTTTGAAAATCTATCCAACAATTGTTTTAATATTCTTATGAATTCAAATACATCTGGACAATCTGTAGTTCTCTAGCTGTTCCTACCTTCCTTCTTCTCCCAAGAGACGATGGTGCCCATCTCCATGGTCGGGGAGAGAGCTGGAAGTTTGACCTTGATGTGGTCAGGGTAGCTTCCCGATGCATAGTTGCGTACCAATGGAGAGACTACGGCCGTAGGCTTTGCAACTTCCACGAGGCTGCTCCCAAAGCTCTTGTTAATCCTGGAAACAGAAGGATTACAGGCTGGTAAAGAACTATTATCAAAAAGAAATATGCTTTGGTGAAGTATTATCACCATATCTCCATGAGAAAAAAGTATTAACCCATTAATGCCAGTATATTTTGAAGTCAAAAATAAAAGATTCTGGGCGGCTACAAAATCGGCAGGCAGGGCTGCCCCGGATTCTGTCGTTAGTGGGTTAACATTCTGACTTGGTAGAGAATCAGGGTAACCTCGCCAACTAAGATACATTTTTGACAAGTGTTTTTCTTCACTGAGACTTTTGCTAATATTATTTTCCCTCCTGCTAACAGGGCTGATCATGAACCTGTCAGGCATTTGTTGATCTTTAACCCATGATGAAGTTAATAAATTACATTCAATGGCTTGTGAGATATTGACTTTTATAAAAAAAAAATAATAATAATATTAATAAATAAATAAAATAAAAATGAAACAAAGCTAAGGTAAGCTAACATAGGCCTTAGGAAATGTAGCCACTCTTAAAAATGAATAAACCACTCACTGACAAGGCATCTGTACTTTGGATGAGGTACTTGTTAAAAAAGGATGGGTAAACATTAAAAAAGTTATCGTCTGTTTAAATGTGCCACATAAGTGTTGTGCATATAGTGCTAAAGTAAATTTTGAGGTATGATAAGACATTTTGGGAATTCTTTCATCAAATTAGTATACTAAGGATTATACACTGAGGGAGGGAGAGGGAGAGGGAGAGGGAGAGGGAGAGGGAGAGGGGGAGAGGGAGAGAGAGAGAGAGAGAGAGAGAGAGAGAGAGAGAGAGAGAGAGAGAGAGAGAGAGAGAGAGAGAGAGAGAGAGAGAGAGAGAGAGAGAGAGAGAGAGAGATTATACTGAAGACATAATAACATTGCAAAGAGGAGGCAAGGAGTCTTAACAATGCACATGGGTGATGTGATGGCTGGGCCTCAAAACCACATGCCAGGGAGAACTGCTACTCATATAAGCTTAATGTTTGGGTTTTGGGCCATGAGCAGGCAGTGCGGCACCTGGATCAAACAGCTTAATTGTTTTTATACACAATTGGCTTGGTGTTTAGTGCTTAGTCACCATGGAGTCAAATACTAGTAATACATATTCATCCTTTTCCTGTTATTTCTTTTTTTTATTTTATATTGTCATCAGAATTGTTAATATCGTAATATTCTTAACATCAATAATGAAAAAATTACAGCATTAGAAAAAACCCACATTTCCCATAATCATAAAGAAAGGGGAAATCAGGCAAGGTTGTGTATGCCCACTAAGCATTTGCAGAGCCATGTGTAATCACATTTAACAGAACGAAACTACACTGAACATTACAAGTTCCTAGCAGCATTAGGTGAATAATAAAATGGAATTCTCATTTTTAGTAATAGGATTTCTTCAAATTAATATTTAATTATCACTTATGAATTAATCAATCAATTATAATTAACAATCAATCTTAATTAATTAACACTTCATAAATACTATTAATGGCATATGTGAATAGAAAGTTTGAATGAAGACAAATTTTCAATTCTTGTGAAACAAAGTTAAGAGTGGCATCAGTCTTCCACCACTGTCCTACATGCTAAGAAATTAATCAAATCAAGATTTTGTTTGTTTGTTTTTATGATAATCTTCATCATAGAAGCTATACTTTACTTTCAATCTCATTTCATGATGAGCAAAAAATGTTACAAACCTTTTTCTATTTTTTTTTATCTACATGCACATTCATGTTTGTATAGAGGAATATTTTTACTATAAACACAACAGAAGGCATTAAAGCATTTTTTCCTGTGCAGTATAAACAATATTGGTAGATGTTATCTGCTCAAGGGTTAGACATGTGTTGACAGATGGTATGATGAGTTGCTAGTTTATGATGCTTACAAAAACAGGTGGGGAGTTTATATAAATATATATATGCACACACACACACACACACACACACACACACACACACACACACACACACACACACACACACACACACACACACACACACACACACACACACACACACACACACACACACACACACACACACACACATTATATATATATTATATACATGTATATACGCACACACACACACACACACCTGTACACGCACAAACGCACGCACGCACGCACAAGCACACACACACACGTGCAAATATATATGTATATAAACTCTACATACATGTCTGCCATCTTTGAAAGCCTATGGACCAATGCCCCAAAATTTGAAAATGTCTATGGGAATCCAACCCATCTATTAGCAAAATCTACTGGTATTCACACTTTATAAACCCCCAAAAGACGTCCTGACCAACAACCTAAACTAATCTAACAATCTACGTTGTCATGGCTAGGCTTGTCATTCAGGCACTGCCCTAACACCCCCCTGGATACATTCTCTTCACTTTGCTATGTATGGCAAGATAGAGCTAAACCCCTACTGTAAACAATAAACCAAATACCTTTATATTTCATAACACCAAGCTTGCCTTAGCTTCTCTCTATTGTCTGAATTGCTTCATTTTTAATAATTAATAAACATGTTGCAAGTATCTTTGGTTTGACACTTTTAGTTCAGTTGCCTATAAAATTC
This sequence comes from Penaeus vannamei, assembly GCF_042767895.1. Lineage (NCBI taxonomy): Eukaryota > Metazoa > Arthropoda > Malacostraca > Decapoda > Penaeidae > Penaeus > Penaeus vannamei. The sequence continues at coordinate 53,205,946 of NC_091551.1, forward strand.
AAATGGTATTTGAAGCCATTTACATATATTTATTTGTAGCGGCAAAATTATAGATCTTCATGATCTAATACTACCATATATGCATATATATATCTTTTTCCTATGTAGCAAACATCTCATTATCAACATTAGTGTATGATGTGTGTGATATGAAACTCAAAGAGGGTGGCTACTAATTGACATTACACAAATTCCCGCTCCCCTATGTAAAAGGACAGATTTACTGATAATTACATTGACTCGTGTCTGGCAGTGTGTCTTACAAATGTGCAAGTACTGTAGATTTGTTTTAAACTTTTATGACACATATAGAAGACATCCTTAGTATCTGAGCACTGATATGCACTAGATATTTTTCATCCTTTCATGTTACTAATGTTGCAGCAGCTGTACCTGTGTTTCTAAGACTATTTTTTATGTTCTATCAAGTGGCAGTCTACATTTCCCTCTATCTGTAAGTGTCGCTCTTGGTAACTTTAATCAATACTTACAAAAATCTGAAAGTTGACTTTTGCTAAAGGTTTGTAGCAGGAAACCATCCATCAGAGAAAATGACCCCCATTCATACAAATAAATGAATGAACCCAATCCTAAACACACAAACTAACACAAAAAATACTTAATGAACAAAAAACTTTCCCTCTAAGATTGCTGTATTTCTCTAGCTAGTATAGATCCTTTGTCTATTATATAACCCAGTTAATAATGTGAACAACTTTAGTAAATTTAGACATGGTAAAAACTCAAAATGCTTAGTAAAGGAACCGAGTGTCTTCATTTCTTTCCTTTTCATATAGCATACATTGATTTCCTATAGTTATAACTGGAATTTCTTGTAAAATCAATAACAGTTCCCAAAATCTG
>NC_091551.1:53219309-53221809 GCF_042767895.1 Penaeus vannamei
TAATACCACATTTTATTCGATAGCAGAAATTATGAATGAATAATAGATCGCACATTATTACCACGGTATCATAAACTATGATTGGATAATAGATCGCCATTCATACCACATATTGTTCGGTATCAGAAACTATGATTGGATAATAGATCGCCCATTAACACCACGTTTTACTCGGTATCATGAACTACAGATAAAAAAAATCATCTGTTAATACTATACTTATGCCTCACCTTCTCTCCTTAGACTGGACGCACAGGCCCTCTGCGCCGCCATGGAGTCGCCACCGCTTCCTGTTGTCTTCATGATCGCCAGACACCCTTTCATTCGCCTGGTGTCTGCTTACAGGTTTGCTTTTTTCGAATTTTGTGAATTTTGTATGACAAGTCAGACTATTTTGCACAAGGAATCCTATTGGTGAAACTCAATCCTTGTGAGAGTACGTGTATCTTTTTTTTTTTTTTTTTTTTTTTTTTTTTAGGCTAAGCCAAGTTGGATTGATGTGTTTCGAATTTTCTTTGATTCCTGAAGATTAATATAAAGAAGAAATCTTGGATAGGCTGGGAATGTGTTTATATGAATGGTAGATACATTACCAATCATGGTCATCATAGTTCGGTAAATACATCAGTGTTTTGTATTATTTCTCTCTCTCTCTCTCTCTCTCCCTCAACCCCCTTACTCCCTTTCACTCCATGCAGGGACAAGATCGCCAGTTACTCGCCTCCATACCAAAACCTGCGTCGCCGCATGATGAAAGCGCACCCAGAACTTGGGGTGGGAACGTCTGTCATGTTACTGGGCATCCTCTTCGGCCAGCGCCAATACCCAACCTTTCCCCAGTTTGTGCAGTACGTCTTAGACCGGTACCGAGCCAAACTGCCTTTGAACGAACACTGGGAGTCCATGTTTAAGTACTGTACACCGTGTCAAGCTAATTTCACTGTGTTTGCGAAGGTTAGGTTGGCGTATGCAAGCAATCGTGTGTTTTTTGTATGGTCATTGACTGGGTTTTTGTTAATATGAACAATATCTTTTCCGGTTTTGTTTGTTTATTGTTCAAGAAAGTTTGATAGTATGTATTCTCTATGTAGACATGTGTACCAAATATGACCAGTAGTTAGGTTAGATTAGTGAAAATGACTTATCCAATAGATATCATATATCTAATTAGTATTATAATTTTCAGGTTGAGACGCTAGCTGAAGACAGCAGTTATATTATGAATGCTTCAGGTAATTTTCCCATTCTTGAATAAGTAGTATTTCACACACACACACAAAATGTTAATGACTATTCATGTACACAAGAAATCTTTATAAAGGTTTTTCTGTCAGTGTCTATCAACACATATGTGTGTTTTCACTTTCCATTTAATCATTTATAGAACACTAGTTTTGTCACTAGTTCTTTGCAAAGTGAACAACAATAGCTAGAGAAGTGGCAAGTTGTACTCATGCCAATAGCTATAAAATGAACATTAGCAAGACAAAGCAAGTTAACTCAAGTTCGTCCTCCTCTTCCAGGTATCCAAGGTCTTGTAAAACCGAGGTTTATCAACAGAGCCCGAGAAGGTTCTTCCGAAGAAGTCGCAAAGCATTTCTTGTGCCAGTTAACGAAGAGGCAAATAAGGGGACTGATTTCCCTTTATAAATACGACTTGGAGATGTTTGAATACGACGCTAAAACGTACTTGAATTGTGCATCAGACTGACAGTGATGTGAATTAGTGTAGGCTGTGATGTGCTTTTGTGTGTTAGATTTGCATGGGTGTCGTGCAATGCTGAAGATGATATTTTGTAATCCTAAGCGATACACTGAGATTCTGTTTTCAGGGAATAGGAATATTTTCCAGAGAGCAAAAAACTGTGACAATATCTATCATGTGTTTCCTTATGTACAAAAGAAAATAAATATTTATATGATATAAAGACCTTTCATAAGCCAATGAAGATTTGGTCCTTTACTTTATGCAAATTCAATAGATATTTCGTTAAGAAATAAACCAGTAAAACACTTTGCCAAATATATATTCACGTTGACAATCTGGCAAGTTCATTCTTCTTGGAGGAGAGAACTAAACTGCATTGAATCACGAAAAATCAGATATAAAAAAATATGTACTGTACATATTGAGTAGTATTCAATAGCTCTTCTTGTGCAACAATCATTAAACAAAGTCTGTCTTATATATATAGCGTTATCAAGGTTGTCTTGTCATATATATATATATATATATATATATATATATATATATATATATATATATATATATATATATACACACACACTAACACACACACATATATATTTCTATAGACACTAAATGGAAATCGTGTGTGTGTGTGTGTGTGTGTGTGTGTGTGTGTTGGAAATTATACACTGGAAGCAAACAGGCTGAAATAGGCAATATCCTGCAGTTTAAGTCTGCGGGATAATTACCCTCATTTCGACACTGCAAACCCAAGCAGGAAAAATACATTTTCCTTAAATTTACTGTGTT